>NW_009258754.1:2105899-2119571 GCF_000687185.1 Egretta garzetta | reverse complement strand
TAAGGGGGGGGGAGGGGAAATAAATGTACAAATCAAACTATGGTGCTGGCAGCATGTGAACCTTCAAGGCTGAGCGCATCTCACTGAAAAAATAAATCATGTCTAGTGAATTACATCAGTTCAGGCCTATTGACTTAATTATTTACACCATGCTAAATAATGATTTATGCTGCTGAGGTCAGTAATGTAACAAACAAGTAAATAAGAGAGGAAATCCTTAAAAGAGGGGATTGAAACATTATTCTATGGCTGCTCAGAACATTAAGTTACTGAATACCTTTAGTCTGTGAAGTCTGTAAGCATCTCAACTCTCTACAGGTTTAAGGTTTAGCCAGCTAGTCATGGTTTGGAATGGTTGGTTTCTCTTGATCTGATCTTGGCTCAAACACGTGAGGAGCTGCTCTCATTAAATATGATGAAGATTCTTTTCTGCTCCCAGAGACTGAAATGACTGATTAAATAGGTTGCAGAAAATTTGGCTGCCTGCTGAAGGAAGCAAAAGACACCACTACTACACCAATGGGACTGAAGTGTTAAAAAGAGGCCACATAATTCTGCATGACTTATTTCCAACAGACACAATTAACAACAGCGCTTCCCCTATCCTCTAGTTTTCTCACATAGAAGACTAAAGAGTGACATAAAGGTTGTGACATAAAGGTTCTGACAAAAAGGCATTATATATCCAGAGGCCTTGAGGAGTCCTCTCTGTATTCACTCAATGACGGGTAATTCCAGTGAGGGCGCGTTACCTCCCCACATGCTTTATGAAGGTTAAAACTGTGTAGGGCATCCTACTTCAGATTGCAAACCATTTTAACCCTAACACACCCTACATATCAGTATGCATTTATTCTATTGGGTAGCAGCTTCAAGTAAGGCTTATAGCCAAACACTATAAACAAACGCAGTTATTCCATACAAAGAAGGGGTGGGCCTTAGGATCTAACCACATATCACTAGCAGCAGTTTGTGTCTGAAACTTAAGGTAATGCTGCTGCTTTGTGTTGAGGTGACTTTCTGATCATGCAGAATTTACTCCTTAAGCAACTCCTTTCCCAGCTGGTTGGATGAACTGGACTTACCCTCTGGAGGATTTTCATTCTTCTCAGACATTTTCCAATGTCCGTGTAGCCCAGAGGGCTCCACCTTTGCACCAGTTCATTTCAAGACCTTTAGGACACACAGAAATTTTGGCCCATAAACCATCTGGAATAGATCTAATCCAAACGGCTGGTATGGCTGAAGGGACAACAGTGCCAGGGTTACCTGAAGCGAATGTTTACAGAGTCCTTTAGGTTTATGTCAGCCAGAACAGGTCATCCTGAATGTGGAAAAACTGGAATTCAAGACACTAGTTAAATTTCTAATGCCAACCCTACCTCATCTGACTAAATAATTCCCTTAGTCTCTAGTTCTAAGATCTTTCTGACATTCCACTCTGGAAATTGAAATTGACGCCTCCAATTTACAAATCAGTACTTAAAAGCATATAAGAAGCTGTTCTCTAGACCGAAGGCTTGACTGCAAACTGCCTTGCAGTTCAAACTGATCGTGGTTGCCCCGTTTTGATCCCATTTTAAACACCACATATCCTCCACATATTTGGCCTAATGCTAATTTCTTTGACAGAAGTGCAAAGTCAGACTGAGCCTAAGAACTGCAGTAGTGCTCTTCTGGATTTAACCAATGTTACTGCGATTGAAAGAACGGTCTTTTACATTGTTGTGCTATGGGATGCCTGGTGCTAGCTCACCTGCTAGTCAAAATAATCATGGTTTTACTGACCAGAAATACAACAGCCAGGGAGCTGGTCCTTACGTTGAGGCACTGCTCAATGTAAAAAATTAATCACATCTAAGCAATGCTGTTAGCTCACCCAGTACCAGCAATTTTAACATGGAGGTAAGAAGTGCTACAGTTTGTGGAGGCCCATTAGAAAAAGCAGGAAACCTTTGTACAACTTTTCAGCTAAGTCATTTGCTCGATGACAGCTGCTTTGGCAATTACCCCTTCTCCTGACCTTCTGGTCTACCACAGTATGCTTCAGAGATCTCTGGGAAGGGAGACTATTACACCTAATGTGTTTGACAAGTCTAGCATGTGTGCAAATTAATAAGAATGGCATATTCTATTCTATATTTTCCTTTACAAATGTTGCCCTGCATTTATGCAACCTGCACATCTGCTTACCTGCTCTAACTAATGATAATGGATCTAGCAGGATGCAGGCAACACAATATTCCCTCAAATGGTATTTTTGGGTGGGGGGGAATGGGACGACATGACAACAACAGTTGACTGAAAAGTAGGAACCAACTTCTTAAAACAGAGGATAGATTTCTTATGAAATTCTCTTCTTCAGACACAGAAGGAAGAAATATTCACCTATCCCTGTACATAGCACATGAAAGGATCTGGGAATTGGGAAGAGCAGTGCAGGTCATCCTTTGCAATACTCACATTTAAACCATGAGAAGAGAAGTTCTGGTTTATTATAAAATGAAGCTGCGCTTTTGCCTCTGGTATTAAAAAATAAAATAAACACAATGAATATTAAACAGCTCATGGCAACAAGTGCCTGGTATGCTTCATAATGTCAGTTAGGTCTGTAAGCAAGGGAACACCTTGGCTTCATTTCATCTTCTAGTGCTGCATTTCTCTTTCTAAAGTCATCTCTAAACTTTTTTTTTTTAGGTAAACTCCATGAAGGAAAAAAATAAAAGGTGCTATAATACATTGCTGCCTAAAAAATATCATTCAAATGTTTCTGCTGTCCTATTTCAGTGACATTTATGAATAAATGAATGTCTGTATTACAAAAAGTTCCCATATTACCTTGTTTGTGCAACTCATTACATGAGGATTTTATAGCTCTCTAATATTCACACTGAGGCAAAACCCACCTGCATTAGTGACCGGATTTGAAGCCCAGTTTCTGACTGAAAACACAGTGTACATCTTTTCTCCCTGAAACGCAAGGTCCCTCTCTTTTTACCTGGGCACACATGGCATGAGCACAGAACAACTGGTACGCAGCCGCATAGTAGCAGCAAGATGCAGCTGTTGTAAAGCGGCAAACGTCCACAAAGCAGAATATCCATAGAAAAGCAATACAGCCAAGGAGGGTGGGGGTGTTGCTTGTGTATGTTCAGCAGTATTGGAGAACTTGGAGTGTGATCCTGGAGCTGTCAGGGCTCTTTTGTGGCGGGTCCAATGCCACTAAGTTTTGATAGTGCAAACAGAAATAAAATGTTTCTGCCTTTCCACATTTTTGGCAAGGGCTCCCTATAAAGCCTAGTGTACTGGCAGCCATATGACATGCTCAAAAAAGTAGTAAAATCCTCCACATATTTGCATAACTTCCTGCTAAATCTTTACGTATATGTTAAATTATTACATACCTTGGTCAGGTATTCCAAAAAAGCACCTTCTTTCCTGTTCTCTGTCCATTACGGCGACACCTATTTTCTTAAAAATGATAGAAGAAGAAAAAATCCAAATAGAATATTATTTCTTTTTCTCTGAAATATCTTTTTCTTTTTTTTGGAGAAAAGACATTGCCCGTTTTCATCTCTGTCTATGAGCTAATACTAAATTTGAAGCCACATCTCACCACAATTTTAGCATTTGTTAACTTCACATATGAGATATATGAATTCTAGATTATTAAATTATCCTGTAAATCATTGCAACTGATTTGATTTTATTACCTTCACTTAAATTGTATGGTATTTTACACCCTGTGAAGAAGCCTTTTGCACAAGTCACAAGGTAAAGATGTTATAATGTTTTTAAGAGCCTTTTCCAAATATTGCTCTGTGTGCTAAATGACAAGTATTCCCGTACAACACTGATAACCAAAATACATGTTGTCTGAAGATGGTGGGTGTCCTCAACGAGGACAGTAGAGTTTTCACTAATTCATTACTGGTACTTATTATTTTAATAATAAAGCCACTTCAAAATTCCCAAGATTTCTGTTCTCAGCTACCCAGACCTCTTGCTGTAATCAGATATTTGGAGGAATACTGCATTTTCTATCAGACCAAACAATAAGTATTGACTATTAATAAGCTGTTGAATATTTCAGCACTTCTGAGATATGAACTCCACTGCTTATAGGGTCGGAACTGTTTGCTGTCAGATACAAAGGGATTGTTCTAATATGTTTGGTATTACAGTCAGCTAATCCTTTTCTGATTTCTGTGAATATGTCATGAGCTAGTGAAATAAAACCATGGGATGTTGTTTTATGAGCAATGCAATAATAAATTCCCAAACAAGTTTTTTCTTAAACCCAATTTAGCCTGCAAATAGCTTGAGGAATGCTTTCTGGAATCTAACTTATTATGACTTGGACCTAATTTTCACAGGAAAAAGATTTGAAACAGTATCTCAGCATTAAACCTTTAGGCTGGAATTCAGAATATACTTACACTTTTTAGTATGTATAGAATATTTTTAGCTTAGTGCATTAATAGAACAACACAGTAAAAGAGGATTATGAGTTTTATTCTGACAAATCCTGGGTATTTTGCTCATTTGCCATTGTCATCTATTACAGAGTACCAGAAATGTAATTTCAGAGAGTGATTCATGATTTTTTAAATGTCCCCTTTACCTGAAACAACATAATACCAGAAAACAAGGGAGGAGTCTTGAAAAATGAAATTCTAAGGGAAAAAAAAATTGAGCAAATCAAACTGATTAATTTCAAGTTAGGTTGCTCTCACTGCACACATTACTCTAGGAAATTTTAAAACATTAAAACACACAATCATCTTGAAACAGGAAAAAAATATTTTTCCCTTTTCACATGCAAACTTCTGATGTCATTAACACATTTGGTCAAAACAAACTTCACTCAGAGGTCACACCTTATTATGCTGCTGTAAATCTTGGACAAATGACTGGTTTTGTGGGGAAAACAAGTTCATCTGGAAAATTTCTGACCAGGGTCACTGAGCTGCTTCTTTTTACTTTTGTTTGGCAGATGGATATAGGGTATCTGTAATTTGGCCCTCAGGACTTTCATGTTCCACATAACATTTACTGTAAGGGTTTTTTCCTTGTTATTGCTAACGTTTAAATCTTACTTTAAGGGGCCTTTCTTTCTCAGACTTGTGAAATTTCTCCCACCTTGATTAACAGGTCACAGAGACTTTAGGGAATGGATAGACATGAGTGGTAGCAGTAGCAGCAGCAATTGGTGTCTTGGTATTAGTGGGAAGATAAGGTCAGGTGAAAACATAAAACATGTATAAATACCTGACATAAAGAGGCAACACTGAGTACAGAAGATGAAAACGATTCCTCAGTGAAATGGATTGTGAGGCATGAGTCTGGTACTGAGGCATAGTATTTGGTAAGGAGCGGAAATTAAATTTTACTTTTAAATTTCAGAACATGTATCTTTTAAAAAAGAGATTTACTGATAAGATGGGTATTAACTTATGTAAAACATGGTACTAGATAGCCTTTTAAATGACAGACTTTCACAGACCCATATTTTAATGTGCCATGTCCTGGGATAATACAGTATATCAGAGGTTCCCAAATAATTATTTCACAGCACAGATCATCTTTTAAGTGAAACAGCATGTTCTTGGACCACTTTCCCTTGGCTGCCTCCCACCCCTTTAGCAATCAAGCAATGAGTGCACATGTGCGCGCACACACACACGCACACGGCCACCAATAAAAGAAATCCACTCTTTTCCCCCCACAAATACAGGGATTTTCTTTCTGCTTGAGACTGTCACTGCAGGCTCCCAGAGCTTTTGCCTGCAACAGGGCTTTGGGCAGCTTGTTACCTGTGAGGCGTCATCGTTGCAGATGCTTTCTATGGGAACATTAGGCATTTAGGGACTTAGGTGCTCATTTCCATAATTACTTAATGGTTCCTGTGGCTCCCAGGATGGGGCAGAGCAGCAGTTTGGGCAGTGTTCCCGGTTGCTGAACAGCAGACGTAAGCTCTCACAGGCTGGGAGCCTCTGGGGTTCCAGACCCAGTGACCAGAAGGAGCCGTTCACCAGCAGTTCTGAAAGCAAATGCATACTCAGTTCTTGTTCTGTTTCAAACATGTAATTCAATGTAGCAGTTAATTACTTACTTCTTTAAGTAATTAATTACTAACTGCTAAAGAATTATTGCAATACTGTATGTAGAAGTAATAAAATTACTTAAGGGTTTTAGAAAATTCTTCAAGAAAGCAATTATTGCTAGTTGTAGTCAAAATTATTTGTTATATTAATTACCAGTAATCTCTGCCTAGACATAATTAGACTTAAAGCAATTTTATAGTGGTGCAATACAATTATGTCATTAATAAGAAAAATAACAGATTATTTTACTTTAATTTGACATATTATATGTTTAAGAGCTTGCCAATAAAAGAACAAAGCTTTGAAATAAAGAATAAACTGTGCACAAGTTTGGGGATAATTTCCCACACCAATAGGTGTTACGGCATGTTAAGGCAGATCTTAAAATCTGCAGATTCTTGTTAGGCACTTATAAATATGAACCTAACTTAAGTTTTCAATAAATTTCCATTTCAGACCTCAGTTCATTGCTTTACAGTGATTCTACACTCTTGGGCAATTTTTACTCAACCAAATTCTTGGGGAATGTATCTTTCAGAGATAACCATGTTCATCTCAATAAGAGTGATCCGATGAATAAAATAATTTATTTAACATTTGTAATTGATTATTTGTTACTTGTCTGCTAGCATTAATCTCAGTCAGGCCCGTTTCAGCATAACATAAGCACAGGCTTAGCGATAAGCAATTGTTTGAGGTATCTCACTGAAGTCTCTTTGTTCAGTCTTCCCTTTTTTCCTGTATTTTTTCATATGGTCTAAACACATGCTTGACAATAAATAAATGCCCAAGGGGTTTTCCAAATTTAAGCACAAATTAGCAAGGAAAAAAAGTAATTTCAGAGCATAATCATAAAATATTAACTAGTGATACAGATTGTTCTCTTTGAAACAACCAAAGAAATGAGTTCCTGGTTTTTAATAAAATGAAAATATGTATCACAAAGAAAAAATGTTTTGCTGAAAACTTTTGTCAACTTTTTTATTGGTGGGAGCAGTACATGAAAGATTTTCAAATTAGGTACACTTTGAGCAGTGAATAATGATATTTCTGATATATATTATACATAGTTTAGACAAAGACAAAGCTTTTGATCTTTTTTACATGTTTCTTGATGTACTATGAGTTTTTATTCTACAGAAGATCATCAATAATCAGATAATTTCATAAATGCAAAACAAAACCACAATAGAAAGATTAGTTATCTCAGGCAATTTTTTGCCTATACTAGTACTAGGTTTATGAGAATTCACTGGCAAGAACCGTGAAATAAAAACTATATTTTTTTTTAAGGAACTAGCATTTATTAATATCATTGTATTACTGCAACTACTTGCTAGAGTGTTTTGACAGAGGCTGTACCTTTTCTGCTCAGGAATGGGACAATAACCTGTGAATACAGAGAGTCCATGGCAGTAGCTCTCACTTGCTATTTCCACACTAGTTTTTAAGGCAATCGCCAAGGCAAGCAGGACGGGAGGAAGGAACCCGGAAGTGTGGCTGACGGATACCCTGCAGAGGAGTCAAAAAGCCACGTCTGAAGAGTGGGAGAGGCCGGGACATACCTGGAGGTGGCTGAGCCCTGCACCCAGAGGTAGGCACTCTGCAGGGTGAAGCCAGGCTGGATTTTCCTCAGAAGAAAGCCAGGTTGGATTTATGGTCATTCTCAGACCCGTTCCCCAGCGGCCCTGTGGACAAGAGCATTTTGCTGCATGCTTTAACCTGACTAGCTGGTAGTAAGGTTTTCTGAGTGTTTGAAAGCATCTCATACAAATAAAGGTTGATCCTTCCTGTAGTCATTGTCTTATGGATGTGAATGAGCTTTTGTGCAGATCGAGATGCATCACTTCGGTGATGAAATTATTCCCATGGCTTTAATCTGTAAAATGTTCTAGTACTTTTTCAAAGGGGTGGCATGTATAGAACAAATTAACATAATCCCCCTTTTTTCAAAGCCTTTATTTAAAATAAATACTTCCTGTGACTGGTAAAGCATCTCCAAGACCTGAAGGTAAGACACAGTGTAGGTACTGAAATAAATTTTAGGAAGATTCCACCTGAGCAAATTCTTTCTATCTTTCTGAATTTATAAAATGTATTTTATGTTCCTACTCTCATATATTTATCAAAAAAAATAAAAATCAGAATCCTGCACATATTTGGCTTAAGCTCCTCCAATTTATTCACTGTAGTATCACTCGTGAGAGACCTAACCTACTTTTACTAGAATGTGAGGCAAAATTCTCATTCAGGAGTCTGAAAATTATTTTCATTTCAGTATTGAAACAAAAAACTGAATCTGTAATTGTTTTTAGTTTTCAGGTAGCTTCTAGCTTGCAAAGTGAATAACCCATTTTTGTATGTGATTAAAATCTTATAGGAAATGAGTATCATTTGTTTTTTAAGCTACCTTCAAGTGATAAGTAAGTCACATGGTAAAAATGCAGTCAATTTATGGAGCATTTCAGACTGATTTTTTCCCCTCATATTTGGTGCTAATGATAATCCTTTTTAATGAAGTTTTAAAATAAAAGCAAATCTTGTGTGTCTTTTTTTTCCTATTTATTTTAGATCAAAACTCTTACTGTCCTGGACCATGAGTATTATGCAAACTAAAAATGCCATACTAAAACTGTAGTTTTAATCCCAAGCCATGGGTTGCACCATAATTTATTGTACTAAAATTATAGTAACAAATAGCAGCGATGATGTAACACTGTATTTCAACATGTTTTACAGCACCACAATGTTATTCTAGTGATTATACTGTACTTGGAATAAATATTACTAAATTTGAGACAGATTTATTGTCATTTTAGACTTTCTTCTGCTTGGTCCAGGAAACAGAGGATTTATGCAGTAACTCATATTAACATTAATAAGCATTAATTGCTTATCTCCCTTGTGTACTATGAGGAGTTTCTATCCCTCTGGCTCTCCTGTGTGCTAGCACCTTTTAAGGTTTGATTTGGGACTAGATTGTCCCTCCAGTTTCAGCACTGTGTAAAAGGAGGCACCAAGCCAGAAAAGCATTTAAATCCTTTACAGATTCTTCCCTTCATCTCTACCGCTCTTCAGAAATCATCCGCTGCCAGTCATTTGGGAAAGGGGACCCAGGCCAAACCACGTGCAGTCTTTTTGCAGATGCTGGGCTCTCCTGGGTGAATAAGGGCAAACTGCACGGGCAGGTCAAATCAGACCTGGGCTTTCTGCCCCTCATTCTACATGCAGAGACCAAGGAGGTCACAGGAAGGACTTGAGGAGATGAGGAATCACATTTTGCCTTATTGTCATAAACCTGCAAGTTATGGTCTGATTCCTCATTATATATTCTGCTGAGATAGTCTCAGGTTAGGGACAAATAGATTGTTGCCAGAGAAATTTGAATGTCTGTTGGAAATAAATTCAAACCAGAATTTTTTGGTGAGGTGCTGAACTGTGGGAGAAACATGCAGAATCCTATTGACTGGTCACCAATTCCCACATTTCTTACAGTCACAAAACCCACTCTATGATGTTGAGAAAAACATTTATGGTATTTTCAGCTAGCCCCAAAACAGCAGAGAAAACCCAACTCCCAGGAGAATCTATTCATACAGCCCAGTTCTGCAGACTACTATGGCTCTGGCTGTTCAAGCCATGAAATTTCCAATAAGCATTTGAATTTCTGACCTGCTTGTCAGTATCTCTAATGAAAAGGCTAAGTCCTGCTTTTATCCATACCAGTGCATTCCACTGAGTTCAGTGATCTTGGCCTGGAAGAGCTGATTTTCATTTGATGTTTACATTACAGTAACATTACGTTACAGGAATGGCTGTATCCGGCCTATGCAAAGTTTCCTTCCACATTATGAAAATAGTGTTTAACTTCTGTTCCCATATTTAATTTTTTAATAATTTTTAACACTGCAGAAAGTAATACATTTTAAATACAGCTCCCTGCATACCTGATCAGTGTTAGACGGGTTATCCTTTACCTTGTGCGCTAGCCAGAATCTCATAGACCAAGTGGCTGATAGAAATGGTAGAAATGGGGTGATATTTCTCAACTGTTTGTTAAATCTTCCAGTGCTTCAGAGTACTTTGAGGCAACAGAAAGGGGGAAAATATGGGAAACAGTTAGAGTTTTTCAATTTGGAACCTGTTTTGCTGTAATTTTGAGACACAGTCTAAAGCACAGGTAATTGATCATAATGAAAAAAATGCATTAATGAAAGTAATTGACAAAAGCCAGTCCACCTGTCAAAGAAGAGAAACCTTGAAAAGAAACGGCAGGCTTTTGAAGGTCAAGGCTCAGTGTGGTGTAATCCCTACCATCTGTGTTCAGGCTGGTGCTATTCTCAGACTGTCATATGCACTCTCTCCTTTGAAAATAATAGACAAGGGGAAAAAGGCTTACACGACAGGGAGCCTAAATGTAGTTAGCTTTATAGAAAATGAAAAAGCACCACTGTATAAACTTAAGATGACCCTTAATTTTCCTTCCCCTTGACCTACACACGTCCACAATCGGTTTCAGAGCTGTAGTGACACTGGGAATGAAAATAACTGAGAGACCAATAAAATGTAACAGTATAACAGCAAGTTGGAATAGTAGGCAACCATACCCAATGCAATCAGCCAAGCATGGTATTGCCCTGCAAACACACTAAAGTGATCAAGAAGTTTCAGCCTCTCCTTTAGCTTTTGAAGGGAGAATGGTACTTGCTTTGAACCTACAAAAAGCTGTGGGCAGACTCCTGTGCCCACGCCAGAATTACAATCCTGAAAAGACTTGCTTGACTGCTACCCATGGTTGCATCGCCCTTTTAGGTGTTCAGGATGTCCTGCTCCCTGTGGTCTGTTGCTGTGCTTCTGGCCATTTTCAAACAGCATGGAGAATCTTGACACCTGCACTTGCTTGCACAGTCCTATGGGATTCAGTGACTAGGTACATGTTCATATGCTGGATCCGCAAAGCTCAGTTAGGCACATATTCTCAGAAAAAAATCACTGCTGGCTCACAGCCCATATGCACGTGGCTAGAACGGGCACTTTTGATATCCAGCACCCTAATATAGTTACTACTCAGAATAGTAAAAGCTGGCTTCAGTGTCCTGTGTTTTCTGAACACTAACCACCAGATAACAGAGCAATTTGCCTCCTTAATACTTGGCTTTGCCTGTTGCTTGGACATCTCAGAAAGTACGAATGAGAGTCTTCTTCACCCACAAAATACTGCAGCTTTCTGATCAGGTCACTTTGTGTGGTCTGGAGTTCAAATCCCTCAGGCAGAGGAGGAAATTGAATTCAGGTTTCCCACACACTGACAGGATATATTAATCACAGAGTTGTTATATTAAATAAGGGCATTAGCTCCTCCATGGCAATTGTGCTTTGAAAGAAAAGGTTTAGAAATCCAGCTCCAGAAGCTGGAATGGGAATTCCAAGTGTTGCATCCAAACAACCTCCTAGCATTCAAACAAAGTCCTGATGAGGGACAACGTTTAAGATACAAGCTTGTTCTTAGTATAGCACAGCAAAAGCAGAGGCAGCTGCATGCTTGCTTTTTTAGTTCTTATTCCTCTGCTTTCAAATATCCACACGCACCCCTCAGGGAGACTGTTCTGGAAGTTGTTCCTTCCAGAAGGTAGCCAGGTATCTGCAATTTTAGTGATCCAGCATTTGGTCTCACACAGGCCCTTTAGGATCCTTTGCTGATCTAGTCTAGGTTATTTCAGACAGAAAACTCAGTAACAAGAAATACTGTCAAAACCATTACAAAATTCCAAAATTTTGTATTTTACTGTCAAAATACAGTGGATGCATGGAATCACTAGACTGTCACTATCTTGGAGACATTTTTGGTTTAGACAGACATTTTTCTGTGAAAAAAGTTAATCTATTAAGAAAATTTTATAGAGCTTTTTACTCCAGAGTGCTAGACCTATGAAACTACAAAGCATAACCAAACAGATCCCTCACAAGTCATCTTGCATAGATTGTGGGAAATGGTGTATATAGTAGGTTTGATATTTCTATTACTTTTAAGTGATAAAAACTAGGATAGTATATCTAAAGAGCAGGTATAAAAAAAACATATAAATTATATATATTCCTTGCTCCTAAAACCAAACCAAAACAAAATGTTAAAACTTCTGCCTACGTGCAGAAAACCAGAACACACCACATAAACCATCCCTCTGTTCAGTGCAGATTCCTGGGAAAACAACCACAATAAAAATAACATATAAAAAAATAATAGTGCTCCGCAAATGTCTAATTAAAAAGGTTCTCCACCTCTTTGGAAGAAACACATTTTATTTGCCCTCATTAAGGTGACCTAACCACTGTGCTTCACCCTTCCTTGCCTGAATGATGTAATCAACACAATCCATGAAAACAGAATACAAGAGGAAAAGCATCATGCTCTTTCTCTCTCAGAGTTGCAACTGCCTGTCTTTCTAGATACATAATCACTTTTAAGCATACACTTCAATTAATGATTCAAAAGAGAAGCTGTTGATGGTCTATCATCTGTCAAAGTTTAGATATAACTCTAGAGTATAGAGAGAAGTTCAGAACTGGATCTAAACTGAAAGGTTCTTCCAGAGAATCTTCACTAATACCTTTTGCTTGTTATTCACACTCACTCAAAATAAACATTTATCTCACTATTTTTTTTGAACTACGACCTGAAGATGCACCCTCTGCTAATGGAATAAGATGCTAATGAAACATCTTGCTCAATGCAAGAAGGCAATCCTCCCTCTCATTTGCAGTAATTACTTTTTTCAATTCATTCAATTTCTTTATCTTTTCCTCTGTGGCACGCTTCTCATTATGTGGTTTGCTTGTACTGAAGCCATATATGCCAGGTAAGAGAAAATTAGGCAGTTTGAAGCTGCATTGACAGATAGAAACACATTTGAAGCACAGTTGACAACTGCTTTTTTGGACAGCCATGGAGGATCTCATTCCTAAAGCTAAGCTAGATCACCCCACCTTTGACAAAATTAGAAGTTGGTAGAAAAAGCAAGAAGTGTTAACATGTAAAGGAATGCTGTTGCTGTGGTACTCACTGAACAGTAACGTGGGAGGAGAGATGAGACAAAACCCTGACTAGATTGAATTCTCTTCATTTATATTAATTGAAGTTATAGAAATTAATTAACACTTCTAAAAATAAAGAAAGAAATATTCTAAGAAAATCATATGGTCAGACTACCTTTACTGATAAGAGGAAAGAAAATTTAAATTTAAAAAAAAAAAAAAAAGTAAAATTGAAACCTAAAATTGAAATGGAAATGCAATGAAGCCCGGGTTTTCTGACACTGTTGTGTCCAGTAGCAAAAAAATTGGAAAGACACAGAGAGAAAGAAATGAGCAAGAAAAACCTAAAACCCAACAACATTTTTATTGAAATGCAGGAAAATGTATTTTTTTATTGTAGACTGCAAAAAAAAATAATCTCTTATTGAAATTTCCTAAGAGTTTGGTATTTTATCCACTTCTTGCCAATCTTAAGGAGAACCATAACAAATAAAGTGAGAAAGAAGGAAAAACATTCAGGGAGTGGGGGTGGG
>NW_009258754.1:2066289-2105864 GCF_000687185.1 Egretta garzetta | reverse complement strand
TTCCTGTGCAGAAAGACTGAAAGAAGTTGGATCACAAACAGAGCTACTAAGACAATAAAGATTTTCCTTTGCAATGAAGCTTGTCATCCTTTAGGAGGAAAATCTGACGTTGGCTGAGAATAACATTCTCAGCTCACAATTCTAAGCAGTTTATGTCAACATTTTTTTTTCTTTTTATCCTGAGGGAAATATATTTTTTTCTCCTACAAGGTGTGTCAGCTCTGGTCAACATGCAGTAGGTGCAAAATCTGTACATTACAAAATTATTGAGTTGTTGCTAGTACTACCTCTTATATTTCAATTAACTTTACAGAAAAGAGAAAGAGCCACTTTTTTTCCTCTTATTTTTTGAAATAAAACATTTTATAAAATGAGCTAGCATCTCAAGGGGTAAAGATCATTCGACACCATGTGCATGGGGGCAGGAGATGTTCTGAAGTATCATTTCTACATTTCAATTTGTCACTATTGTTTTGGGTCTCTGGTCCCCTTTGGTTTTTTTTCAAAGCCACTGGAGAGCAGGCAGGAGTCACGAGACAAGGCACTTGCTGAGAAGGACTGCACAGTCCCATGCTCGGGCTGACAAGCTGGCAGTAGATATCTTTCATTCAGTACATCTCTATAAATTGCACAAAAAATGCCTGGGGAGCCTTGGTAATGAATACATCAACTTTTACCCTGCTCTGTAAAAATAGCTATAAGGAAATGATTTCTATGCTACAGAGGGGGTACACAGGCTAAAAAGAAAACACAACACTTGCCAGAAAAATAAATGCCCTGCTCCATCAGCGAGATGAAGGAGGAAGATAAAGTGCTCTGTTTATGCTACGCCATCTGATTTTAAGTAGACTATATACCCTCCCCCTTCTGACCAGGGGGGCAAATATCATCGACACAGGTACGTACGGTTTCTAGTCTTCCATGCGACGCTGCTCACCACTCAAGCAGAAAATTATTCCGGGAGTTCTTTCACTTAAGAAGAAAAGCTAGGCAAAATAAATGAGAAAAAAACCTGTCATGATATCTTATTACCAGTCATAGTTAGAATCGTAATTTGCAGAATATAAGATACAAGAATGAAGGATATTATAGGAAATCTCAGCTGCGAATAGTTCTTAAGGGTTTTTTTTTTTCCGAAAACGTAAAGAAGTGACCAGATGAGACACAGTAAGAAAAAAAAAAAGGAAGACAGAAAAGAAAAAAAAACATTCCCAAAGTGTGGCTGGCTCTGGTATTTAGAGCTTTACTGATATGGTCAACATGCATGCTGAGAAATATAAGTTGTATAAGATGCTTTCCAGCTTCTCCGTACATGTTAAGGACTATTGATTTCACTGTGCCCCTTTGGCAAACCAAGTTTGGCTCTGTCCCTGCAAAGCCCAGCAAGCACGTGGAGCCCACTGCTGTAAGGAAGAGCTGCTGCTCCCAGAAATCCCCGATTCCGGTTAGTGCTTCCATCCGACAACACGAGGGACAGAAGTGCCTGAGCAGCCTGTGGTCCCCACCTTGCTTATCCTTTGTCAGGTGCCAGTTAAACCTCTGTAATTTTTGTGCTGCACTCTGCTGTTCCCAGAGTCTGGAGAAACTGGAAATGGGTGTTGTTGGGATAGTTCAGAAATGCCAGGAGTGTCATGCATTTCACCCTCCGGATTCTCACATTTCTCTGCTAAAGTCCAGTTTGTAACTAGCACAGCTGAACTGAGAACAAAAATAACCACATAACCTATGACTGAGCTTTGACTGAAACAGCTTTCTGAATTATTTTCATCAGTTAGAATCCTTGTACAGACCCATGCAACAGAAATAGCAGAAGCGTCTGAGATGGAGAATTACACATCCCGTTGGCCGGCTGGGCTGGATGGGCTGCTCCATTGTACATATTTATGGATATGAGTTGAACCCTCAGGGTAAAAGTGAACAAAGAATAGACTGTTTTTCTCCTAAAGCATCTGGGTGTAAGCCTTATTTTGCCAGCAACCATGGTGTTTATGGGCATGTTTTACTGGAAACCTGCTGCTTCTCACAACGTTTCCTGAGTGACTGTCTTAGTAAAACTGCATCTGGAAATGACGAGCACACAGCTGTAAATCTGAAAAGCAGTATGCAGCCCTAATAGCTAGCAGCCACAGCACGGCTGTCCTGCTTTTTTGCTGAACATTGAAAAGATTTACAAAGACAAAGCAGAGCAATGAATATGTTTCTGAGTGCTCTGTGATCACATTACACCTCTTCCTCTTCAAAGATTTTTTTTGTAGACATAGAAGGGGCTATCAGTGCTCTTTAATGCCTTAGGTGGGTAACATATTATTGCTTACCTGCCTAAAGCACCCAAAATTTCTGCCCTGCACCTACCTTCCAAAGCAGTGGCTAGTAGTGTGGTGTATCCTTTTTCACCTGAATTGGATCCATGACAAGAGCAAGGCCATGAAATGAACCAACTTAAAAAAAAATAAATATTGTTATTACTCTGGTGTGCCCCATTTTGTGTTATGCAGGGGACATTAATAAAATGGGGTCTCCCCAAGAAGAAGAGATGAAGAAGATTTTTACTTTTCATTATCATGTCCTCTAAGCTGTGAAGTCCTGAAAATGTTCTGGAATCTCAGAAAAACATCTTCATCTCCTGATGTTTTGAAGTGCCATTACCAGGAAACAGTGGCAAGAGGGGAGCAATGGTGACAACCAACACAATACTGATTCAGCTGACAGGGGCTCTGTTGGACCGGTCATCATCAGGGAGAACTGGGGGCTGGAGCCAAGGTTTTGGAGTATGAACAACATGGCAAATTGCCCAGCATTGTAATGAAATAGACTTGCTCTCTTCAGCATAAAAAGCCAGGCAGTAAGCTATTCATTTAAAAAAATTGAATACTGATATTAAATTAATAATAAAAATATTACTATTAAAAACTAAACCAATCTTTTTTTACACTCTTAGAGCAAGGCAATTTAATTCTTTCATTTAAAATATTTTTTCTTTCAAATGCCCTTCAGTTTTACTACAAAATAAAATATTTAAAGATGCTAGAATCCTTGAACAAACCACCTCACTTGACCTAAGAATTTTTGCAGGAACTGCAAAAATTTATGTTTATACATATTAATATAGGTGTGTGTGTTTAAAAGTTGGTGTTATTGGTTATAGACTAGGTTGTTTACATAAAACTAGGTGTTAATTTTATGCATACAAATATATATATACATATATGTATGTGCATATGTACTTAAAGTGTGTTTTGGATTTGCAGTGGCAGAAAACCAAACACCAGTTATTCACTAACTTTTTCTGAAGATAATGCTAATGGATGTGCAAGCTATTAAGGTATGTGATTTGATCAGTTCCAGAAATGACCAAAGGATAAAGGACAGCTCAAGAGTGTGGGTTTGGGACATCCTATGGAACATGTATCCCAGATTTAATTTTCAGATCTACTCAGTCATTAGGAAATGTGGGTGATGGTATCTGCTTCCTCTGTAGCCAATAGGAGAGAGACAGCATGAAACATGAGGGATTGTTTGGTTGGTTGGTTTTTTACTTAAACCTAAGCAAAAGCCTTGAGTTTGCTAATGTTGCATCTGACTATAAATTCATACTTACTGCAGGCTTCAGAGAAAGCCAAATGTAGACTTATAACCTTGACTACACCTTTAGATTTTAAAGTAACAGCTATTTAGGATTTGGGAAGAGTCAGCAGCCCCCCCCTTACATACCTGTCAGGATTAAATCCACTAAAACCATTTCCTATTACTCAGGCACAAAGTAGCTGGGTAGAGGCATATGTTTCTGTTTCTCTGCAGTGCTGTTCCTTTGCTCTGTCCCTCAGTTAAACAGCAATGATAATGCTTCTCACTCAGCCTGTTTGAAGATTAAATTAGCCGCTATTAGTTCAGCTCTTTGAAGATGTACCCAGAGTGGTAAGTGCTAAGTATTATTAGATGAATTTTAGTCATTAGACCCTAGAGAAATTTTGTTGTTTTGTATTAGTGCTTGAGCCATGCAAAGCCTTGGCTGCTGGTCCACTTGAACACCCCAGCTCCCGGGTTTCCCCCCTGCTCAGCACTACTAGGCGCCAGATTATGAGGTTCTGTCCTTAAAGAGAGTCCCCTTAAAGGCATTTAAAGGACCAGTCTGCAAATTTGCTTTAATGACTAGTTGTTTTTCTTCACAGTTAAGAAAAGCTTTTCATTTTCTAAGCCCTATCTTTGAAAATGGCTCTGTCTCCTTTTTAACTGAACTTCACAGAAGCAGCAAACCATCTACACAATTTAGTACCCAAAATTTGATTTAATTAAAAAAAAAATAAATCTGTCAGTCTGTCTTTCAAATTTAAAGAAAAATGGGCAACTAGATTTTCCATTAAATTACTCCAGATTGGAAAGGGTGTAACAGAGCTAAATTTTAGGTCCTTATTAAAGCCCTCTAGTGGTAGTTCCAGTAATGCTATTTGTTAACATCGGAAATCGCCACATTACTAGACTATTTTATTTGGGATTTTTAACAGGAAATTAGATGCATCTGTCCTTAGAAGTAGGGAGAGGAAAAAGATAAATTGTTAGTAGCAAGGTAAGTCTTTCTATATAGAATTAATTGTGATTTAAATGTACAGTGTAGTAGAAATTCTAAATGCCAGATCATGTAAACAGAAAAGGCAGCAAGTGCCACCCTAATCTAATTACAAGGTCTGTCCTCCAGGAACTGATAACTGGTATGGACTGAGAAAGCTCCTGCAAAATTAAAGCTGACCCAGATCTCCTACATCCAGGGTCATAGTGTCTAAAACTCAGCATTTGAGTATGCTGGTGGATTGCTGTGGAGAAGTTGCCAATGAGCGTGCTGTACCAGCAACACAGATAAACAACATCTTTCATTCCTCAAGGCCATAAATCTGCCACTTTTCATTGGCCACTATATTGCCATTATGGCATTTTTCTCAGACTTCTTTCCTTCCTCTGTAAAGTTCTCTTTCAAAACAAATACACCAATGATACAGTCCAAGGCAGCAAGAGAGAATAACACAGAAGTAGTTCAGTGACAATATTGCTGAGATTAGAAGAAGAAGAGCCTGAGATTAGGAAAAAAAAATGAACAACCAAATCCGGTCAATAAAATCCGTGTAGGTAGGATCACTGTTATTTTAAAGTGTATTATTACATGGTGGCTGCCTTTTGCCAAAAGAAACTGTGTAAAAAATTGATATTTAATTTAAGCTTAAACCAGTTTTTAGCAAGCAAGACAACTTTACAGTTTGTTTCCTAGAAGCAATTTCAGGGTTTTAACAATGAAACTAGTAAAGAGGACCTGCCCAAAGCCTGTCAAATAACCAGCCTGTCTGTCTCAGCCCCTAGGTTAATAGACTCTGTCTGTATATTCTACATAGGGTTGTAGCTGAAGCTATCTTAGTTGTTAAATGGCTAAATAATAGCTGAAGTGCATGGCAGAGCATTCAGTGTTTCCCAAGAATAACTGTCCCAGAGTTTTCTGGGAGGGAAAAACATTACTCTGATGGCTCTGAGTGTTTCTGCAGCATCTCCTCTTAACCATCTAGAGGATTTTCTGGAGTGCTTACCTGAACAGAGGTGCTTATTAGAAGTACTCATTTCAAGAAAGCATTTTGAGAGTGAAACAGGAATTATAATAGACAGTCAAGAGATCCTTTGAGGAAATGAGGCTGGTACTGGAAAAGACAGAACATTCTTGCTGAATAAAAGATTTTTGTGAGGAATGTCAAAATTATGCATGACAAGAGACCACTTCCAGAAGGGGATGGTCTTTACCCTGGGTACTTCACCATGACTTCTCTCATGTTCTATGAGAGCTGTAAAGTACCCAAATCATCTTTGGACTATCCCAGAAAAGCATTAAAGGCAATTATTTGTATTGTATGATGTTTTCTAAAATAATTTTTAAAAAGCCAAAACAATAGAATGGTCCTGATTGGTACAGTCATGAAAAATAGGATAACGGTATATACGTTGCTTTGTTTGAAGTTATGGTACAAAACAAATAAGACTTATAGTAAACAATGAAATATGCATCACTTACTAGTATGAGGTTCCCTGGAAGTTACCCTTTGGAAAAAGGATGACCACTTGACTAATGCATAGGCCATGCCTAGTAAAAATGTACAATGAACTCATTGTGTGGCAGAGTTTAATTTCCTGACTTTGTTTGTGGGACTTAAATCTCAACTTTAATAAGACTGCACTGTTGCACAAAGGGCACTGTGAAGCAGTGTGATGCAATGGCTACAATGCAAGCTGAGTGCAGAAAATTACGTTCCTTTCCTGGATCTACCATTGGCTTCCAAAATAATTTTGTACATGTCACTTCTACAGCTCAATTTCCTCCTTGATAAAAATGGGAATAACAATGGTTTCTCACCTTTGACATTCATGGATGAAAAGTGCTAAGTATTATTAATTCATGAATTTATCAACCACAAGCAGCGTTGTGACCTTGAAAACTGAGAAGTTCCAAAGAATCTGCAGAGGCTGCTGGGGAGATCATTAGCGCTATTTATTTTAACAGGCAAGCACATGGATGTTATAGTGACGCTTGCAGGGCTGGAGGAGGAGAGGCAGCATGATACGCTAGACAGACAGAATTATGAAATCACAGCACTGAGCAAAGGTTGGAATGAGCCCATCATGTTTAAGTGGAAGTCCTGCTGCCCTCTTGGGAGATGCTGAGCAATGTTTTGAAAAACTCTCCATGCTTCAGTCCCATACCTTATGGAGCAGTTATAGTAATCAGTCATAACTATTGATTAGCGTGGCTGTACAAGAGAACTCACAATAAAACCTACTTCTCAGTAAAGATCACTTGAGAACATTTTTCTTTTTTAAAGTATTAAAATGAGCAAGGAAATTGAGATTGTGAGTGTTTTGCAAATCTTTACTAAAGAATGGCAAAACCAAGACAATTCATCATTTCAGTTCTACAAATTCTCCCTAAGAACATTTTTCATATGGAAGTCAGTCCACTGATATTTCATAGCGCTCTCAAAAAAAAAAAAGGGTGATAGTTTGACTTACAAAAATATTCAGTGCTTTATTAACTTGCCTTTTTGCCTTATTGCAAAGAGAATTGGAAAGCCCTGAGTGAGTTACAGCTAAGGGTTCTGCAGCTTTTCACTCTGCCGTACAATTTCCTTTATGCTCTTTTAGCCTATGTTAATTGTGCACCATTGCTGTCATTTGAGCATCTGTCCCCTGCTGCACTGAATCACCAGAAAGCAGCTCTTCCAGTCCATCTGTGACAGCTCCAAGCTCAGAGGAAATACTCTTTGTGGAACTGCTGATTCAATGTGGCAGGGGATAAGTGGGCTGGCAGAAGTGGCTTTGTGCATTTCAATAACTGACGAAAAAAGGGATGGGAATGACAGACAGGAAGTGAAGCAGAGAATATAAATTCTCTCTTCTCAACCAACCCAACATGCTTGTCCTTAATTTGTATTTTAAGGGGCTAGAAATGTATTTTGGACAATGAAAATTGCATGCATCTCTCATAAATTATGTTGTATTATACCTCAATGTGTGTATAGCAACTTACATATTTTGTAAAACATATCTTAATACAGATTATATATACTTTACCATATAAAGACATACAGTGTGCTTGAAAATGTTTACTTAGGGGTTTTTTGTTGTTGTTGTTTAGCCTTGTTCTTAATGGGGATTAGTGATATATAGTAGTAGGTTATCTAAGATTAGAGAATGCAGAGGAAGAAACAGAAAAGATCAACCAAGCGAAATCCTTTTCAACTATGCCACTGTCAGTATCTGTATGGTTCTATAACCTTTTGTACTGCAGATTTATTCTTAAATCTGATATACACAACATGTTTTTTTATCCAGCAAAGAACTAAATGCTTTTTTATCTATTGTATAATCTTGCCAGTGTAAATATGAAATCTAGAGATTAATATAGGACACATTTCTTCTAACAGTTTTACATCATATTGCTGAAGCTGAAAGGAAAGTTTGGGTATCAACAAGAGATGATAATACTGAGTAACCTATTTCTTTTTCTCTCTATAATTTCTGAGCCTTCCATACAGACTGGACTGAGACTTCAGCAACTTTCCTCACTCAAGTACAACAAATACATCGTAATACTTAAATGGTGCAGATACCAGTGGGACTCTCAGTTAAGAGCATTCTGCCTCATAGGGAAAATAGTGACCCTCTAGATGATTCAGTTACAACAAAGCTGTGACTTACTGAATCCTAAAATAGGCTGGTACCCTGTCTTAACCAGCTGTTAAGCATTTATGTTCCATGTTGAGCTACTGACGAGCTCCACATGGAGGTGATCAAGCTTCTCTAGGAGTTAAGGGGTTTCCTTAGCTATTTATTTCCTGCTTAGTCTCTTTGACATGAAGGAGTTTAGGATCCTTTGAACAGAAAGTGAATTGCAAGTGTGAGGTATTAATTTTTTTTTTTGATGAGCTAGTAAAAAAAAAGTTGAAGAGAGATACAAAATATTTTCTACTTTTTCCAATTCATGCTTTTCGTGGCCTTTGGAAAAAAAAAATCTATCATCACTATCCCAGCAAGCAAAAGAAAAAGGAAAAGCATTTGTTATAATAGAAAATCACAAAGCCATGTCAAAACTCTTCCTAACCTTTCTAAATTTGACTGGCAACATTTGACCAGCTGTAAAGATAGCGCACGTGCCACAATCTTTAGCCTTTCAGTCTGAACTGACTATAAAAGACTCACTTTAATTTAAAACACATACAAATCTCTTATCTATCTTTCCTATTTTGGAAGTTCAGTGCAAACATAACTTAATAACTAATATCGCAATAAAACAGCTGCAAGAAGAAATTTATAGTACATTAATCTCTAGATTCCGTATTTGGACTGGAAATGATTACATGATAATGGAGTAAATGCTTTGCTAAGTGAATACAAACTTAAATACTGTATATATCAAATGTGGACATGCTGAAGAATAAATCTGCAGTACATTAATTTACAGAAAGAACTTTCTTAAATGAAACCTTCTGAAATAATAAGTCCAGGGAAGTGAGCAGGCCATCATTAAAGGACAGGAAGTCAATTCAATGTAAATCTATTAAATGAGAGACAGCAAAGTTTTTCACTGAAAACAGTGAAAAAAATATCTACAGCTTTCAAAGTTTCCCTCTACCAGGTATGAACCAACTCTTTAAGCAGCCTGGAGATATTTCCAAATTCAGGAATGAAAATGGTCCAAATTGTGGGGTTACCTGAACACAGAAGACTGCAGATTCTGTAGAAATATTTCTTCCACAAGGAGGAGAGGGCAGGTGAAAGAACATCCCAAGACAGTACTGTTCAGTCACCAGGCATCCACTCATCATGAAGGGACCTGAAAATTTACAGTGGTTCACACATACACATTCCACTCCTACCCTCACTACTGTACCTTTAAAAGTTAAATGCTATGTGAGATTTAGGCTGCAATGAGCCATTTATCTTTTTATGAGAAAATATATGTAATTGTACTAAGAACGAATGTGGTTCTCCACACAGTCCTAGTAACCAGCTGTACACAAATGGAAGTCAACAAAGGTCAAGAGGAAAAAAATCCTTCCCATCCTGTTTGCTGTAAGGCAGTACTAACATTTAACCATGGCCATTTCTGTAGCTCCAAGTCAGCTATAACCCTCACAGTCTTATGAAGAGTTTGGGTGAGGAAACCACTAACAAATTCCTTGTGCTTTTTTCTGTCTGTCTTCTCAAAAAGTATTCCTATGCTAACTTAACTGGACAAAAATAAATAATTTTCCCCCACTTCCCCTTCTCCCATTCCGGTTATCTTCAGTTAAAATTAAACCAGGTTAAACTGCTGAAAAGATCTGCTCTGTAGAACTGAAACAAGGGAAAATAGGCTATTCTAAAATCAGAATTGGTGGTGGTCCACAGAAAGAAATTGCAAGACACAACGGATAGAGCATAGTCTCATGGTTTTCTCTAAGGTACCCTGAAAGAGAGCAGAAAAATTCCACTTTCCCAGTAATATGGATGTATGGCTTTGCCCTTGGCTGAAATTTAAGCATTTTTACTATTAGTCATGCTAATATAGAAAGACCAATATACACATAATTTAAAATTAAGTGTCATTGTTCTGTTTGAGATTCTTTAGTATCATGAGGGAAGCAAGGCTGAGATCAGGCTCTTGATTAAATAAGAATAACACTGAATGTAGGAGGAATGAAGGAAGGAGAAATAGCACCAGTGAACCAACATTACCAAAGCATGTTTTACATCCTCATTTGTCACATATCCTACTAACCTTTCTTTTCCTTTGCAGCAAGCCATACTTTCTGGGACTGATACCATGCTGTCCTCCAAGAAGTCACATCTGTGCAAAGGGAATGTAAAAAACTGTGTTTTGGTTTTGCTTTTGAATTTTAGCTACCCTACTGAAAAGCTGTGAAGAATGAGGTTGTGCTAGTTTTCATGAATAAAGACCTCCCTACAACGTGTTAGAGTGGGTTATAGAGAGATAGGCCCAAGCATTTCAATGGATTAAACATTGCTTCACTCAGTCTTGCCCAAGTTCTCATTCTGAAAATTGAACCATGCCATTTACGTCATTTCAGCTGCGCAACACCAAGTACAGCAACCTATTTTTATAAAACTAGATCTTTGTGACTAATGGCCATCTACCAAAACAAAATGCTCGCTTCCACTGATAAGTGTATTGCAGGAAGACACATAGCATTGTATTGGTTGGCAAATAATATTTCCCAATTTGAGGAAACAGCTGATCAGGAAAGAAGATTGTCAGACAGGTTTGAGAAGCAAACAGAACAGGCAAGAGTAGCAAGAAAGGTGAGGAAACATCATGACCTCAATTCTGCCCAAACCACAGGCCACCCACATTCATTCTCCAATAGGTATGGATGAAATAGGGATTAACTCTTCCCAGCTTCTTTCTGCTCTCCTGCCATGCCCTAAAGTAGTGAGCTATGGCTGCAGCTCCTACACAGGCTCAGTAAATGCTCAGCCAAACCCTCTGTATCTCTCCTACATGAACCTCAGGAGATCTCCAAGAGCACACTTGTCCAGCTGCAAGAAAGGGCCATGTCCTTACCTAGGCACATAGGGAAAAGGAAACCAAGGAAAGCGAATAATCCCCAAAGCAACAGCCAGGGAGAGCTGGAAAAATAAACACTCTCTCTGTCTGTCACACACACACAGAAAAACAGAGGCATGAAAAGGTGCCAGTGAAATAAGATCATCAAGATGGAAAAGCATAAAGGTCAAGAATGTAGAAATTTGGCAAAAAAAGATACATAACAGGAAAAAAAATACCCTCCCTACCCCCCTCCCCCCCAACCTGTCAAGGTGGGCTTGTGGAAGCTTAGCTTTGGAAGAAAAGCTTAAAAAGAATGTAAAACTTATAATTACAAACTCAAGAGGGATCTTACAGTTTTCAGTTAGTTTTCCAAGAGAGAAGTAAAAAACTGAGAGAGAAATGTTGATTAGCATCCTAATGCCATCCCAGTGCTGGTATATATATGAATAACTGAAACCAGAACTCTACTCTGTCCTCCTCTCCTCAACTCTTTCCAGCTGCTCTTCTAAGTGCACTGTCACAACCCCTGGAGCAAGAGGTGTGCTGTTATCCCTCTGACAGCACTCACCTACTTCTTTTCCTTTTTTTTTTTTAATGCTACTTTGAGAAAGCTATTATCCTATGTAATCACAAAAGAGAGCTGAACATGGCAAATAAATGATCCCTTTGGTGTCCGAATTTTTGGAAAAGTTGCTATTATTTCCTTGTTAATAAATGTCTTGTTTGGGATTATTGAAAGAAAAACCCTTTTACAAAAATCACATACTGCACTCATCGTTGGTGTCTTTTATCACATAGCAGACTTAAGCAATCTGCAGTTAAAAAGAATAATTTTTACTGACTTGCCATTAACCATTTATATATTCTATCTGAAGTGGAGTCATTATCAAGACAGCAGTGTTATTCTGTAGGTAAATTCATAGATGACGTGCTTTACCTAAGCCTACCGTACACAGGATAAAACACCTTACTTACATTTTTTCCTCACAGTTACTTTTCTTTTTATTTCCTTCCTCCCCTTTGTCCAGCCTATTTCCAAGAGCTAAGTCTTTTGGAAAACAATTTCCGGTAGTATAACTTATACATATTTGCACTTCTAGAAGTGATTCCTGATATTCTGTGCTCAGGTTGGAGGAAATGAGTGATAGTGATATTAAAAGCTCTTCAAGGTATCCAAGTAATTTTGAAAAATCTAGGCCAACCACAACTAGTTGTCAAGGACTTAGCACCCAAGTTGTTCATATTACAGACTCTTCAAAATGATCCTGCATCCCTTTCAAGTCACAAGATCCCCATTGATTTAAGTTGTGCAGGATCAATCCTGTTAGGCTAAAGCACATGCCAAAAATCTGTCAGAAACTAATAGGCAGGACATTTGACAGCAACACTTAATTCCCTGAATGAATGGGGGGGGTTACCTGACATAAATAAGAGTTATGCCTTCAGAGAGGGCTTTTCTGATAAACCCCCTGATATGTATCAACTACAGTCACTGTGAATTTTAGTTCTAAGCAAGAAACTCTCAGCCACATTTGCACCTTCCCTCAGCTTCCCCATGCAATGCTAACATCTTGATATTTCCTATACTGCCAAATTGCTTTTCATAAACTAGGGTGGGGATAATTTAGCAAAATGTCCATCAGAAAGGCTTTGCAGAGTAAAGAGAAGTGAGATTTTCTATAAAGTGATTTTTCAAACGCGCCTTCATAAAAAATGTCAGAGCGCCAGAAAAAATATTTTAATGAAAAGGGCCATGTTTGTAAAAATAAACCATTCTTAATGGCACATGGTGGCCAACAGCAACAGTGGCTGAGGTTGGGAGATTGCTGCAGAGCAGAGATGGCTCTCATAACAACTGTAAGCCTACAATGAACACAAATTTGAATGAGACATTTGAGACTATATCCATGGAGCATTATTAGCTTTCATCAGTCCCTCTCTGGCTTATTCATGGCATCTGGATGGATCCCAGAGGCATGGTTTCTCAGCCCTCATTAGGCTTTGCAAAATGAGTCTCCCTTACTTGGAAATACCTACTTGGCAGGGATTCTCTCTTCTGTCTCTTCTTTCAGTCAGTGTTTTGTTGCAATATTCAGGGTTCATATTGGGCCAGATGCTTTTCAGGAGAAGGGCTGAACTACACTCACAGCTTGCCTTTAACAGTGAAAGGAAGGCTTCTCATGTCTTCTTACACCTGCATACATACACCGACTAAAAACGGTTTCATAAAATGAAGTTCACATTCAGACACTGTGAAAACACTCCATCAGGACCACTTTTGTCACTGCCTGCCCTCACTCTCTTTGATACATGCACTGCGCCCAGACTCACTTGTTTGCAAACACACAGGGTCAGTGACCCGTGAAAATGTTCCCAATCTTTCAAATATGAGCTCTGTTCCTCCAGCCCCTAATCAAATAGAAAGATCATTTATGTATCAATCCATCCACAAAAGGCTTTTATTTAGAACACACAAACCTGTGTGTCACTTTCTGCTCATAATACCTATCATACCAGCAAATTCATGTGGATGAGCTGGCAAAGAAATAGCCTTTTAAGAGGCTAGTCCAATGTTCAATTCACTTGAATTGGCCAGATAGGAGCATTCCCTTCTAAATTTGAGATGCTCAGTCACCTGACTCAAGAGCTCAGCCAGAGCTGAATTGTATGAGCAATGTAGCATCCAAAAATAATTGTTTTGCCAGCTAGAAAGTCCCTGGGGACTGGAGTCCTGCCTAACCTACCTTGTGGCTTTCTATGATGGTGTGACAGCATCAGTGGACAAGGGAAAACCAACAGACGTCATCTATCTGGACTTCTGCAAAGCCTTTGACACAGTCCTCCCCTTCTCACTAAATTGGGGAGACATGGATTTGATGGGTGGACTGTTCAATGGATAAGGAATTGGTTGGATAGTCACATCCAGAGGGTAGTGTTCAATGGCTCAATGTCCAAATGGAGACTGGTGGCAAGTGGTGTCCCTCAGGGGTCCTTACTGGGACCGGTGCTGTTTAGCGTTTTCATCAATGACAGCGAGATCAACAATCAACAGCGAGATCGAGTGCACCCTCAGCAAGTTTGCAGATGACACCAAGCTGAGTGGTGCAGTTGACACACCAGAAGGACGGGATGTCATCCAGAGAGACCTGGACAGGCTGGAGAGGTGGGCCTGTGTGAGCCTCATGAGGTTCAACAAGGCCAAGTGCAAGGTCCTGCACCTGGGGCAGAGCAACCCCCGGTGTCAATATAGGGTGGGGGATGAAGGTATTGAGAGCTGTCCTGTGGAGAAGGACTTGAGGGTATTGATGGATGAAAAGCTGAACATAAGCCAAGAATGTGCGCTGGCAGCCCAGAAGGCCAACCGTACCCTGGGCTGCATCGGGAGAAGCGTGACCAGCAGGTCGAGGGAGGTGATTCCGTCCCTCTACTCTGCTCTGGCGAGACCTCATCTGGAGTACTGAATCCAGCTCTGGCGCCTTCAGCACAAGAAGGACATGGAACTGTTGGAGCAGGTCCAGAGGAGGGCCACAAAAATGATCCGGGGGCTGGAGCACCTCTCCTATGAGGACAGGCTGAGGGAGTTGGGCTTGTTCAGCCTGGAGAAGAGAAGGCTGCGGGGAGACCTGATTGCGGCCTTTCAATACCTAAAGGGGGCCTATAGGAAAGATGGGGAAAATCTTTTTAGTAGGGCCAGCTGCGACAGGACAAGGGGTAATGATTTTAAACTAAAGGAGGATAGATTTAGATCGGCTATAAGCAAAAAATTTTTTACAATGAAGGTGGTGAAACACTGGCACAGGTTGCCCAGAGAGGTAGTGGAGGCCCCATCCCTGGAAACATTCAAGGCCAGGTTGGATGGGGCTCTGAGCAACCTGATCCAGTTAAAGATGTCCCTGCTCACTGCAGGGGGTTTGGACTAGATCCCTTTGAACTCAAAGCATTCTATGGATTCTAGAAAAACAGACCCATTGAAGTCTTTCTATTTTGAAGACTGGGCATCACTAAAGTGCCAGATGACAACCTTCTTTTGGTCAGATGCTGGCTTGTTGCCTTCAAGTGATTCATGGACCTTTAAATTACTTCGCAAATTTTCTAACTCTTCACATTTGATTTACCAAATTTCTCAACTTCAGGGGGAGAGAGATTTGGTGATTATACTTACTAAAATTGCAAGGTGATTTCAACATCAGCAGTTCCTTTCTATCTTACTCTTCATGCTTCTTTGACATAATTTCTATCACCAATTCTAGCACCATTATTGCATTTTCCTTCAGTTAGACTAATTAAAGAAGTATCTTTGGTGTGCTTATAATAGTAGCTTCTTTGCCAAAAGCAACAGTGAACAGAAAAAAAATCAGGTCAGTTAATTGACATTAATGACAGGAACTCTGATCTT
Source organism: Egretta garzetta (assembly GCF_000687185.1). NCBI lineage: Eukaryota > Metazoa > Chordata > Aves > Pelecaniformes > Ardeidae > Egretta > Egretta garzetta. Next base: position 2,090,394 of record NW_009258754.1, on the reverse strand, counting down.
AGGATTTCATGAGGGGTTTTTTTATGTAAAAACTTTTTTATTCCCTCAAGATTTTAAATGAGTTGGTTACCAAAAGTCTGAGCTTCTGCTAGTGTATGCTGATCTATTTTTACGTAGATAAAGGACAGAAAAACAAAAAAACTATGATGTTAATGGGAGACTCGGTTGGTATTGACTATAACTGCAACCAAGGTTTAGAGTTCTATCATCTCATGGCTGTCTTACAAAACAGGCAAAGCTTTCCAAATATTTAATGCAAAATATTCAAGATAAAGCAGTAGTATGTCATAAGTGGTCAATTGTTTGTTCCTTGTAAAACCAGTAATAATGCAGCCAGCTAGCATCTTTAAGAAACATGCAATTAAGGTTTCTTTTCAATATTGTAAAAATAAAAATTAATTATGTGAAGTGGACTTGAAAGACTATAGCTATTACTATTAGTTCCGGGATATTCCGCTTTTCTGATGGCAAGAATTAAGAGTTGGGAATTTGCTATGTCTCAATGGAAAGTTTGATATTAAACAGTTATCATTAGGCAGTACCAAGAAAACCACTTGTTCTCAACATACTTTCCCTTCCATAAACCAGGGAGCCAGAACATTTCCATAGAAAAAGGAAGAGGAAATAAACGAATTTCATATAAGCCATCAAATGTTTTTGGTCAGACCTCAATTATTTTCAAAAGCTTCATGGGGTGGTAGTGGTTCTGTTTCAGATTAGGGAGATGTCCAAGCTGCACACATCAGATTGGAATCTGACTTCCTCAGAACACAGGGGCGCTGCGATCCCAGGCTGATTCAGTTTATTGTAGAAATAGAAAGCATATGCATAGATTTAACATTAATATAACCAAGGAACACAGGTGTTTGTTTTGGAGTTTCCATCTGCACTCTCTTCCTAAACAACTTCTAATCTGCCTGTTTCAAAACCACTGACTGGGCAAAGGCTGGCTTGACCAGCCATGATTTCTTCTTTTCTATGAAGCCTGTATTTTACACAACATATCTAAAATCAACTAGTTCCCAGTGTTGAAACTTGCTGCTATTCCCAGAAAAAATTCTTTCTCATTATTCTGTGATGTTGAATAGCTAGACTACTGCTGAACTCATTTATCAATCTACCTTAGATTTTAATATGAAGACCCAGCTGTGCTGCCACTGAAATCCATGGTACAACTCTCGTTGATGGACATTGCTGGTTACCAAGGAACATATTGTACATATAGCAGAAATGCTTTAGAATCATTAGGAGCTTTGTACATATACATTTATAAAATGTATACATTAATTTCTTAGCAGTGGTAGACATGAGTCTAAATATTGCCATGATCCAAGCCATACTGAATCAATAATAGAGATGAATAAATCATTAAAATAGAATTTAATTCAGAAAGTAATGCTTATGGAATTCTTGCAAGCAGGTTGTGAATTGTTCAAATATACACTGGCACATGTAAAACAAGGGGTTTGTAGCATTGGCCAAATATTCTGAATTCAGGCTGTCTTAAATTTTGGCCAAATCAACCACATGGTTCCTTGACTGAATGAGCATGCTAAAGCCTTTCCTGTAAATCTTCCATAGACAAACATAATGTTAATATGGATTAGTTCCTCCTAATTATTGGAATTAATTCCCTTTTTCTCTAAGTCTACTATCAACCTTTAGAACTTTCCTATTTGCAATTCCAGTCCTTTGCAGACTGGATTCTGGGGCTTTTCTTGGACAGACTTTAAATAAAGTCAACTACTGTAATCCAAAATTTTCTCTTACCTGGCTGCATGATGCATGACAGGAGAAAGATGGTAGTGCCCCAGAACTGCCATTCTTCATTGTTCCCCCTCCTTTGTTTCCTTACCAGTCTTGTAATCCACAATCAAATCCCTATTGAGAAACTTTCTTATGCAGTTCACAAGTCCACCCCTAAAGTTTATCTGAAGTTCTGGCTCAAACAGCTAATTAGAGGTTTTACCTTTTATAGTCTCCTATACCCTTTAGTTAGCTGATCCCTAATGAGCTTTGCCCATTTGAATTCTCCCCCACATGCTTGATTCCAACTAAACTGACATTTTGTCAGGCTGGTCAGCTTCTTTACCTTCCTTTCAGTTGGTCTTGATAGTTTGATCACATAGTCAAAACACAATTACTCTGCAGGCAAGAACTGCAACATTTCCACAGTGTACTTGGTCCGAAAAAAATGCATATTTAGAGATAAAGTCTTTGAAAAACTTTTTAGAAGGGGTGAGTGTTTCATTTAATTAAAAAGTGAAAGGCAAGGAAATATTTAAAAAACAAAAAAGAAAATTCATGTTGTGAACTCATTTTCAGTTCAGACAACAGGAGTGGCTTTCAAATTATTAATCTTATACCTCCATCAAGACTAGCTCAAAGAGGAATACAGCTCTAAAATTGGACTTTAGTGGAACTTCTTATTTTCTTATACCCATTTTTAGAGAATCATATATATGATGAAAACCAATGAAAGATACCAGCACAATTTTGTAGTCAGATTTAGTTTTTCTTGTTGATTGTCAGTATGAAATAGATTACAATTGATTTTTTTTTTTTTAAAACTGTTAAAGATTAGCAACTCTCCTGTTTCACTGAAATACCCTCTAGAATCTCAGAAAATATTTAGAGCAATTACTCTGCACCATTTCTGCAGAGGAATGAGATTAAACCACTATTGAAACATCCACTACCCTTTATTTGCTAGACAAGGACAGACCTTTCAGACAATTTACTTCATCTATGAAGATTACTGACAAAGGATGTTAAAAGGTCATTCTAAATGGTGTCCCTTCAGGCCATTTGGGCTTGAGTGGTCCTGTCCACAACTTATTTGCTATGGTCCACTGCTTTTAGGTAGATATGAAAAGAGCTTTGTGCAAAGCGCATATTAAGACATCTCTGCATGACCTTGCTTTACTTTTTCGGAGATTTTGGACAGACCTCGTCTTTGTAGCAAGGGTCAAATGGGAAACATCTTGAAAAGAGCTACTGAAGCAACAAGGGAATGTGAGTCTTTCTGCTGTTCTGCTCTCAGCCATGAAGCTACTGTACCTTATGAGTAAGTTCATGTTTCTTTGTTCTTTTGAGACTATTTATTAAAAAATAAGTGTTTGAAAGCCACCCTCATTTTCAGTTTGAATTGTATCATTAAGAGGAGGAGGTAGAAGTTCACTTAAAATGTTTTCACTGGAATCACCTTTGTTAGTTGAGGGAAATGATCTGTATTTACAAGGTGAAATACAGGTCTATGAAACATAATCACAGAGAATGTATTGGTATTTGAAAATGACAGTTGTACTGGAAAATACCTTCTTCTTGAATTACATTTTATTATAGAAATCTGGCAGTTCAGGAGGCTTGATCATTTGTGAAGTTTATAATACTATATTTCTACTCTCTTTTAGCATCCAAGACAAATAGAAAAAGAGACAAATCATTCCAAGTCTTCCCAGCATCACAAGTTTTACTAGAACATTACATTATTTTTTATAGTTTAAGATCTTACTGATTGCCTTGATATGCCCACCTATCAATTCTGTTTCAGAACAATCAGTTGTTTTTCTATTACAAGAACTGTTACAATTCTGCTCTCAGTTTCAGAAGAAACCCTCTGAACCTCACTGAGATAAGCAAGTAATATGTCAAACCCAAAGCAGTATCGCATTTATAGGAAACATGCTGTTATTAAAGATAGCCAATAAAGGTCAGTTATGAAAACAAGAAAACAAACAGCATTTCCATCCTTAGCCCGCCTGAAATGTTAAAGGTAAGAAATGTTGTTAAACACTTCTCTAAGCAGAAGAAAGCTGCTGTTGTGCTGACCACATGCACAAGGCTAAAGACGTTTTGCAGTACAGCATAGAGGGCTACGCTCATGGGCCAGACAGGCAATGGCTGTGGAATGGACTTCTAGGTGACAGACTGTCCTCCCATGGCCAAGTATGGCCTGATAATAACCTGGTTATCAGCTAGGGCTTAATTTGAAGGATTAAATGGAAGCAGCAGAACCCTGTTGTGCCAAATAATGAATAGATTTAGAAACAACTGTATTAAAGGAAGAGATTTCTTTTGAAATCACATTTCTGTATCTTTCAAATGAAAGCTTGGTATCACATGAAAAACAGGCAGCCATTTGAAAAGCAGGGGATAGGCCTTTTTGTAATGTACATGATATTAAATTTCTGTACACAGTGGTACTTATTATTTCCATTTTGTAACACAGAGAGAATATTGATTTACATGATGTAATAGCAAATTAGAGTGCTATGAAATTTAGTATTTCTAGAAACATGTCAAGAAAATGCACTCATCTCAAAAATCAAGCTGAAAAACCATGATCTTCTGGCTTTTAAGAACATGTATGTGCCAATAACTCAAACCCTTTTTTCAGTGTAAAAAAGAGGATGTGCCTATTTAGTGTAATATGACCATAATGTTATCTAAGAGAAGACCACAGAACACATGAAACATTTGTCTTATAGTCCCTAGGTGAACACATTATCATTTTCTTCTTGTCACTCAACACTGAGCATGTTAGATATCAACCTATAATAGAACTGAATGTAATAGCTTCTCCAGTCAATATTGGGATGAAGACTGGGATTTTCCTAATGGGATCTGAGTAGCCAAATCCCGTGGCCAGAGTGGTAGATCATATCAGTCTTAAAATTCAGCCAAGCAAGAAATTATGTCAACATAATTTTATTCGGAAAAGAGTCATTGCCTTCACTACCTTAAAATGAAAATTCTCATATAGAAATGTATTTTTAATGTAATGTTTTTGAGAGAAACATCCTTTCCTCAGGAAGCTTTTTTAAAAGAAATATCTTCCCTGTTCACCTAATAACACTTCAAAATTTTCCATCTTCCCTCCTTTTTCTATCTTGCTGATAAAAGGAGATGGAAAAAGAAAAGAAAACAAAACAAACCCTGAAATTATTTTGATTTTTAGCCTTTGTCTTTTGAATCATTTAGCCCTAGTAAAAGCTTAATTGTGAAGAGGACTGGAGACTGTCATAGAGAGCAGGTTAGAGAAGGGGTTTACTGGCCCACTCACCACCTATGTCCATACCAATTCTGGGTGCATGAAGCAGCACTGAACAGCTAGTATGTTTCTGAAAGCTCTAACGATGCAGAGGAAACCTGACAGATTCACGTGTGCCCCAGATGTTCTTACCAACATCCGCTTAACCCAACAAGTATGCGAAAAAAAATATTCCCTCCGTGGGTCTCTTTTTATGGGAAAGTGAATACAGTTCTTCTGTTACAATTTACAGCTTCAGTCTGCCTGAGGCTGCACCAATGCTACTCAGGTAGCAACTCTAATGTGCAACTAGTTACAAAAAGATTGCAGATCCAGGCATTGACTACAGGCATCCTCAAGGAAGAAACATCCTCTTCACCTCTTTGATCTAGTCCTTAAAAATAAGCAGGTGATGACAGGACAGTCTCACCTATTGTTGCCTCTCCTTATACAACAATCAGTCATTTTAATAGAATTCAATCTGACAAACCAACTTTGTCCTCAACTTTTCTGATTCAATTAACTTGGAATAACTAAAACTAGCAAGGCAGCTTAAAACCAGTCAGGAATGATCTTTCATGGACACTAACATCTCAATCCTGGGAAATGAACTGTAATTATTGAACATAGTTCTCCAGTTGCATCCATGCACTGATAGAAGGCAAATATATATGAAGAAGTGATTTTAAAAGTACCAGGGACACAGAACAAGAAGCATGAATTGATTTATGTGAATTTAAATGTCACTGCACAATATAGCTCTATTTTCTTGAGATATGTGTAATAACACCTTACTATCAGTATTTTGATAATGCATAGATGTAGTGGCAGTTGTGACACTTGAAAATTTTAAAATATTCATATAAGTTATTGTGAAAATAAGCTTCACTCAAAAATCTGTAAGCATTTATATTTACTTTTCATGTACAAAGTAGAAGCAATAGCATTTATTTTCTATTCTAATACATAAAAACATAGTATAGTATATAAATCCCTACTTATAAGTATTTTTGCTGAGACCGCACCTTGAGTCTGGGAAAATACAAATGCCTAATTGGAGAAATGGTGTCTTCCTGTAAGAGCTTACAGTAAAAAAAGACAAGAAGGACAACAGAAAAAAAGGAAGCCTTGTTATGATCACTTTATGATCTGGAACTTAGGCACTGAGGGAGTAAAAAATCTTCCCCACACCACCATAAGAAGCCTCTGACAGAACTAAGAATCAAACCAGAGCTCCTAAACCGCAGTCTTGTGCTCTAACCACATGGCCAAAAATGCCTGTAAAATATTAAAGGTTTAGTAGGAAACTATGCTGTGACTTAACATGAACAGTTGCTAATATAATAATTGAGTTTATTTTGTATATCTGTCTTCTGATCTAGTGAGCATAGCAAAACTGTCCAGGGAGCAGATGACTATGCCAATAAAAAGAATATGCAGGTGTATTTCAGATACATCTTTTTAAATCACGATTTAATTTTTTTTTTCACACTGACCTTCCTGAAGGTAACTTAAGGCTGAGGCATTATTGCTTTTGTGAGAGAGAGAGAACAAAATAGATTCTGGACTGATGAAAAAATAATTTGCTTGAAGACTGAATACCCCAGAAAACAAGACTGCCTCTTAGCAATCTGAAAGAGCTTTGATTCTGGGAAAAAAAAAAAATTTAAAAAGAGGATGATTCTGGAAGGTGGATGCACTCCACAACTGTCAGTCGTACCACACTATGGGTTAAAACATGAATAGACACATTTGTGATTAACTTATTGACAAAATTAAAGGTAGCTGCTAAAACACTGCCTGGCTAATCTTTCAGTATGTTAACATTTGAACTACATTGCTGAAATGATGTTCCAAACTATGACAGGTCTTATGGACATCATACAGATCAGTCCATGCTAAAAGCGTCATCAAAAAAGTGACGAGTTGTACTAAAATATGAAGATAAGTAAATGGAAGCAGCCACTTTCCCCTCTTCGCTGTCATGCATGCACAAAGAAACCCAAACAAAGCACAGAAAAGAAAAAAAAAAACAACTCCTTTTCTTCAGAAACTGCAATTTTTAAAAAAATGAGAAAAGTTTAGTAGTGCAACATTGGAACAACAAATAAGGCTCTTCAAAAGTCTTTCCCAGAGCAATATCCTCTTTCAAAGAGCAATAACTTAATACACAATTTGCAGGAGGATCTTTGGGCTGCTGGACTACACAGAAGATCGTCATCATCTACCTATACTGCACTATCCTAAAATTTACCTCTGCCTATTTCAATTCCCTGAAACAAAGCAAAACCAACGCCAGGGTACTTACCTCTTCTGAGGCTGGAGGTTGATGCCATGCCACAGGGCTGCGTGGTGGCTAACGTGGGATAGAGAAGCAGGTTCTGACCAAAGGTCTTGTGTCTAAGAGGGGTCGCTCCCAGCCTATGTGTGAAAGAATCAACCAAACCTCTCCACTGACAAGGGTACAGCCAGTCAGAAACCGGTGCATCTCAGAGGAGCACCCAGTGCGGCTCTGTTGGGTGAAGCACTCTGCAGACACCAAGTAAGACACAGTCAGGCATGGAGGAGCTGGGTGAGCAACTGAACAAAATACAGAGCCCATCACTGCAGATGAGCTCCACGTGGCTGTTAAACCATGAGTCCTCTATAGACAGGGTCTACAGCCAGGTCACATCTGAGCAAAGTCCCTGTCTAGCTTTCTCCTGACACATCAGCCAGTTTGCTCCTCTGTCTTCTCCTGCCTTTGGCTGTAAAAACTTGAATACCCCTGTACAGACTTTATACCAGAGCAAAATTTTATTAACGTAAAATGGAAAGAAAAAAATTACAGGAAGCATTAAAAGGCTGGGTGTAACCAAACTTAAAATAAACTTTTGTTTGTTTGTTTTAATTACTGTGCTGGTAGAATGTGTTACTGAGTCTTGTTAGTACGGTGTTGAGGGTATGAAAAAAACCCAAACCTACACAACAGAATTGTAGGAGAAGGAGGAATAGAAACCAGATGCTGGAAAAAAGGTAAAATTAGGAGTATAATTTGTGGCACTGTACATTTATCCTCCATAGTCTCAAGCCTCACTTGCCTCACCAGGTCAGTGTAATACGATTGTCGCCTATAAAAATCAGAGTAGTCTTATTTTTATTCATATCTCATTATTCCAAATTGTAGCTCTTTTCAGCCAAAATAACTTCTTTCACAGCATACCACAACAGAGATCAACTCCTCCCACATGCATCACTACCATTCCCAGTTACATTATGTTCAGTTCAATTTACTGACTCGCTGAAACAGGAGACAGCAGGTTTTTAAGTGTTTGTAGCATGTCCATCTGACACCGCACGATTAATGCAATCTTAAGGGACCACATTTTCCCTGGCCTTTTATGCAGGGGCTGAAGGGGGTTCAACCTCTCTCTACTCCCACTGTCTCAGACAAGACAGCCCTGTAAGTTTTCCCCAAATTGCTGCTTGTGGAGAACACAAAGTACCATACTCTAACAATAAATTCATCTGAGTAACATTTTAAAGCTCGTGTGTTAGCAGTTGTTTTTAAGCATCCAGTTCCTCAGTAAAGCCTACTGTCTTACAAATGATAGGGGCTGCAGGTCTTGCAGTGGGCATAGGTTTAATGTTGTCCCCTGATTTTAATGTGTAACTAAAAGATTTCTTTGTGAAATGATTTGGGGCAATTTAAGCAGAACTCATCACAGAACTAGATTATGTTTCTGAAGGGTCCAGAGGTAGCATCCATAAATTGTTGCAGCACACAATTCTTTAAAAGTGGCTGACAGGCAACCAAAGTATTACAATGAGCAGGAAAAGAAACAAATCTGTTTTGCTATTCAGAATCAGCAAATAATTAAACCAGCAGAGTTAAGAAAAGTGGTATCTATCCTTGAAAATATCTATCTCAATATTCTCTCTCCTTGAAGTAAGATACATATGGATATTTTCCAATTAGCAGATACAACCTACCCACTTATACCCAATGCATTCTTATGATTAACTGAAAGTCCTAATACCAGCATACAGTACTAGAGAACACATACAGCATATTTTAATCAAAGCCTAATGCAGGTCCATGCTGATAATTGTCCTTCATTTTTATAAGCAGTATTAAGACATTTAATAAAACCTTTTAGTCTTCCCTGAAATAGTAACCATAGCTTAATTGCAAAAATTATTAAACTTGGCATAGAACCATTTGATGGATTTAACACTTTAACTTCTTTTGCATGTAAACTGACCCCAGTAGAAGAAAAAATGTGATCTGACATTGTTAAAACTCAAGCCTTCTCCAGGTCTCTCCAAAACTCTCTCCTTCTCTTTCATAAAAGCAACAGCTTTTGTTGCTTTTCTGCCTGCTCTCCTTTTCCAGATCAGCTCTAGTCCTAGAACAAAATTTTGTGAGTCCTGCTTTTAATATTTTTCCAAGATAAAAGTTCAGCTTTTATTCTTGCTACTCTTATTTTTTGTCTCACAAAGTCTTTTGATGAATTACTATACTTTGACTCCCTGACTTCATTTTTTTGTCCAGTCTCTTGTGATTAAATTTCTCAAAAGCCTTTTGAAATATAAACAAGTTATGCAGTCGGACTGCTTTCCTTATCCACTGCTGCATGGATTCCTTCCAAATACACTAATAAATAGTGCAGCATGATTTTCTTTAGTTGACTCTGTGATTATTAAACATCATCACAATGAAGACTTTTAGCTCATCAATTCTCACATTTTAACTGTGTGGAATGTATTTTACATAAAATTTAAGGAAATGCTTTTGAAAAGAGTTCATATACATCTCAATTCATAAACATGGTGGGTCTTGACTGCATAGGAGACATGCACTAAACTGGATTTAATTTCTGGATATTATAAAAAGCTCATTAAAATATAGAAATTAAACCAGCCTAACCAGATGTAATTTCCACTTATTCTCACACATATGGAAACATGGGTGTCTGCATGTGTATATAGAAATAAATCACATTTTGTTCAGCCATGAGTCCTCTTGCAATATGAGAATTTGTTAAAGGGAAATATATGCTCTCAGACTGGCCATGAATTTTTAACCACTGTCATAAGCTACTGTTTCTTCTTTGGTAAAAGAAAGGAAAGTTGCTGTTGGCAGTTGTTCTTAATTCTTGCTTTATGGAGGCCCAGTGTCCTAAAATGCAAAGATTTTTCTTCTTCCTCCTCTGATTATAGGGTAAACTATATTACATCCATATTTGCATCTTCTCCCCTAGCCTGTATCAAATGTTACAGCTGAAATACATTTCTGACAGAGATCTGGACTCTCAGCCTTTTAAAGTGAATTATTAGTCAACTATTCTTACTTTTGTAGAAGGAGAAGCATTTTGCTATTTGACATCTGGCAGTCATTTAAAGCACTAGCAACTCCTCATTCAGAGCAGTACACATATCTGATTTGCTTTCAGTATTTTCTTGGACTAAATGCCACCCTATTGCTTTTCTTGGCAAAAAAAAAAAAAAAAAATCTGTTGGGTGGGGCTAGATTTCAACTGCTAGATTTTCACTATTCTTTGTACTAAACCAGATCCATAAGAACTATCTAATGTGTAAAATCTGTTGTTTATACAGATCTGCAGCTGGCTCTGTCCCAGTTGCTTGAGAGTGATATCTAAACATAAAATAATCTCTGTATAAACTGTGGGTTTGTAAAATATGTAAGTGCTCCGTGTTTGTTCAGTCCAGATCGCTTGCTGAAACTGAAGGTTATGCCTGGGTGATAACCATCAGATGTCAGTTCAGATGGGAATCCAAATTCTTCCAAAGTTTAATTATGCTCAAGTCACAGGGAGATGAGATGGGGACAGGTTGGGTAGAATTTTAAAGTATATACTATCAGCACATGCAAAAACTAACCCTTGGTAACTGTGCTTCCTTGAATTCTGTGGAAGTCAAGTGAAGCAAACAACTTTTAAATACATAGCTAATTATGAGATTGCACCCTTTGAATCATTAGAGCTGCAATCAGGAACAATGCTTCTTTTTTGTTTACAGAGTGGTGATCCTGTTATAATGATTAACTGCTTTTGAAGGGCAACACAAGGTAAGGTTAAAACATTTTTCAAATAAACTTAGGCAATGAAATACACATGACTACTTGAATGACACAACTTGTCACATTAAGGGTCTTGTCTTCAGTGTGAAATGTAGATAAAATGGTATTAATTTAAGTTCTGGTACAAGGTAAATGCACCAATCGGCTATAAACCCCCACTCTGCCACGGCATTTGGGGTTTGGGGGGTTAATCTTAGGATAGCAGAAACATATTAGTTACATTGAGGTTTAAAAAAGCATCTTTTTATATGGCAAGAGACTGCCATGGGCAACTTAAACAAAATAGTACCTGAAAAAAAATGACAGATATGGTCTGGTTTTAATGTCTGCTTTATAGGAAAAACGACTAGAAAGGTCAATAGGTCATTTTTGGTGAATCAATTATTTTAGGCTTTTCAATGCTTTCAATCTGATACAACCATAAATATTGCACCCTATTTCAGCTACATAGATTACAACTTACTAGAGTACATTCTCTGCTGTTAGTAGAGTGCAGTGATCGGAAATACACATACAGGCTGGTAAAATTAATTCTTTCCTTTCTGATCTTTTCCCATAATATTCTACAAGCTCCAGAGACCAGGATCTCCTCTGAATTAGATGTCACTGTATAAAATACAGGGGTCCATCTCCTTAGGAAGATATCCCATAAATGAACATGTCAACGCAGCACTCTGCAATGGAGCAGCTCCCTATGTGATGAGCTCCAATGTGAAATTCATCTTTCCTCAAAGTTACCATGGTACTGTTACCCTGTCCTCAAAGCCTTTCCTTCTGAAACCACCAACTGCCATGGAGTATGTCAACAACAAGCAATAAAAGCATTGGGTGACATTGGATCAGCTCATACTTAACAGAATGATTTTGCAGAAGTTTAATATATACTCTTAAATTCATTAATGTAATAAAGAAATGAGACTCCTTGAAATTTATCACACTCTGAATCTTCAAAGTTTCTTCTTACCTAGTTGACTATTCAAAGGAACAGAGTATAGCTGTTCTAATTAAGACCTTCAACTTAATTTATGTCAATCTGCTCTTCCAAATCCCATCACTTCAATCCTCTTGGTGTCCTTTCTGTACTTAAATTCTTTTATACGAAATTATTGCACAATACTCTTTCTGTGTTATAAGACCATTTGGAATACATGTGGTTTACCCAAAACCACAGAACTTGCTGGGCCAGTAGTGTTAAGGTTCAGGTGTGAGGATATGCTTTCTATGTGTTACAGTGTTGGAAGTCGGGTAGAGGCGTGCTCTCCCACAGATAGTGTAACTTAGCTAACATGCTGTTAAACCACTCCAGCTTCATTAGTCTTACAAGCTTTTAGTCACCACTTCTCCTGTGATTGCATGAGGTCTCTATTAAGTTCCGTGGTAATGCAGTGCATTTGCATTTCTTTCTACAGCAATAATAAATATTACTGGTTGCCTTTAATATTGAAACTAGATTCCTATACTGTACCTTTTAGCTCCACAAAATAATACCCAGAGTGTGCAATGGCCTCATTCCACTAGCTCACCTACATCCATATTTGCAAACATTTTGTGTAAGATATCGATGTATCTTCCAGCTATGTTTTCTCTACCTCCTGGAGTGATTTACTCTTGAGGAAGCAGGAAGCTGAAGAGACCCCATTTTTGTTTCTGTTTCCCAGTTAGGCTTAGAGTTAAGGTTACTTGAAACATGTCACAAGCTTAAGTTTTTCCTAAAATGTACTCAGGTTTGCATTTATAGGATTTGAAGTACTACAGAATTTCCCTAAGGATTCGGGTAGGGGTAGAAAGGGCAATCAATTAATTGTCTCAAAAGAAAAAAAAAAGGAGGGGAAGAATATGTCTTTGCTAACCTAGAGAATTTTGGGATCACTCTTTGGGAGTAAGAGAGCCAAGATTACAGCTGAGTTCTCTCTTTGGGGCTTTTGAATAATCTCAGGTGGCTGTGGTTAATTCTGAATTTTTACTTCTCTTCCTCAGCCAGCAGCTGGCATAATTTCAAAAAACAGAAATATACAACTCTCAAATAAAAATAGAAGATTGACCATGACAATCAACACATTGCAAATACAATTAGAGAATTTCAGTACTTGGATCTCAGAGAGAGCAATATCCTGACATGGCAAATGTGCCTATTGGGACAGCTGCTGCACCTGGCAGCCTCTTCTTTGTCAGCTCCTGCCTGCCTCTTGTCCTCTACAACCCATGAGCCCGATCCTGCTTGCTGCCCTCAATACTGTGCTCTGTGCCTGTTGAGAGGGGGCCAGGCCATCTGCAGCGGTTCTGCAGGCTGCATTTTCAGAAGTGCTCAGCCCTCACAATGGAGTCCTGATTTTCCAGAGAGTCTGGCACCTATTCAGCCATCTTACTGCAGCATACCAAATTTTCAAAAGTGCTTGGCCATAAGCAGTTCCTGTTGACATTACACATGCCTGTGTGTTTATCCACAGCTGCTGCCTCTTTTGCAGGTCTTTTTAAGCATGTCCTTTCCCAGTGCCTGTGTCAGCACAATGACCTATCACATTGTCAGGGACATCTTTAGGATGTGAGGTCATGCGACAGGGGAGCAATCACAGTCCTAGCCAGCTGGCGGGGAACGTACTGCCTCACTGGGGTTCTGCTAGCAAACGTGGCACAGATTCAGCTGCAGAGCAGTCTCACAAGCTCTCTCACAGTGACCTGTCTTTGGGGGTGGAAGGTCTCAGGACTGTCCTCCCAGTGCTCTAAGATGAGTGAGACAGATCTCGTGGCGGGAGGAGGGAGGGTGTTGGGAGGTGGGGAGCAATGCAAGATTGAATGCCTGGGTGTGAGTCACAGGCTTAGCTTTTCAGAGTATACATGTGGGTCTGTAAACAGCACAGACAGAAACTGTGAAACACTGACTGCCTCTACCCAGTTGCACCTTTGCTTGTTATATGAATACTTGATGACATTTGGAAAATGGGTGCTAACCTTGAGATTAGGTTCACATGGAATTGTCCAAGCTTATCCCTTCTTTGGAATCCTCCATGCAGATTCTCCTCAGGCTTGTACCATGGACATAGCACACTGGGGTCTCCACAGATTTCTGAACACTGTTCTGATGAAGCCAGCTTCTCCAGAAACGAATCTGGATGGAAACTCTATGTGCAGATACAGAACAAAATATTCTTGGTTTGTAAACTTTTTCCCTGTATTTCCCTGTATTAGTGAGATTGCTACCTACCTGAATAGAAGCACAAGGAAGTAAAGCCAAATTCCCCACTCCTCATAAGTAGAACGGATGTAGGCCACTCACCTAATTGTTTAAAGAAAATGTTTTCCTTACAAATGTACCTCTCATAATCTTCACAACAATTAATGTCATTCCCTTCCAACTGCAAGTAGCACTGGTTTGATACTGCACGTATAATGGTGACTTGCTTTCATGCCTTTTCAAAATGCACTGTAGTTTGGAAAATGCTGGTCTAACTCATAAGCAACAGAGATAAAGCATAGGTTCACTCTGAAAAGTGGACTAAGAAGGGGTGGATGTGCAGAAAAGTCTACTGTAACATGCCACTACAAGAACTGAGCCAGGCTGGAGGACAAGAAAGTCTGCTGAGGGGCAGAAGCACTAAACTACAGAACATAAACAACAATAGATCATTGGGTCATCTGAAAAATTCTAAACCAATTTTGCCTTCTAAAAAGCCATTTACTTCCCTTCATTTTTGCATTTTCAAAGGTTATCCTTTTATACAATTAGAAAAAGGAGCATTTCAAAAATGATTAATCTGACAGTGTCATTTTTAAGTTTCACAACATCCCATGCTGTTATGATGAACAGTGCACAGTTCAAAAGAAAGGAATGTTTCTACAAAGTGTCCCACACACAAAGAGTACAGAGCCCAGCATGGAATAACTAATGGCCCAAACTACAGCAAAATTTTTTTTTAAAGTTTTTCAACCAGAGAAGCATTCAGATTTATCAAGCTGTGATCCAAATCTTTTCTATGCATACAGTGTCCTGCTGTCTGTCTTAATACTTGATTTTTCACTAAGCACATCACGTAGCAACACAGAGGTATTGTTTTTTAAAGACTCCCCATTCAGCACCATCAAAAATATGGCTTCAGAAATGCCTTTACTTGTAGCATGTATTTGCTGTTGATTGCTCAAATGGGCAACTAATAAATGGTGCAGATTGAAAAGCAATTACAGAGGATGGTCCTTTCAGGATGAGGTGCTTGAAAATAGTCATCAGTTTGAAGGGAACTTTGATGGGTAGGTATCTTTCAGTGCGGATTATAAAGGATAGCAAGCAGGAGCCTGAGAAACAGAGAGAGACTGTTCATTCAAGGAAATTCTGGGGAAGGTTATTCTCTGTTTTTTGAAATCAGCTATAAAAAATTAATTTATTTCAATGAGAACAGAATGTAGTTTTGTCATGTAAAGCCTTAAAGTTTGAAAACTATTCCTTGATTTTGTGCTTAAGCTTATTTTCAGACCACATGAGTTGTTGGTCAAATGCTAGAACTTCGCACTCAGCTCTGGCATCACATTACCTTGTCTGACAACATGCTCAGCTACATTTATGGCTGGAGAAAAAAGGAAACAATGGTCGCCTCATCTTACTAGCCACAAAACATCCAGATGCTCTTCCTTGAAATATCTCCATTCTTTTTCTCACCACATCATTCACTTTCCATATGTGGAGTTCTGAAGATTTACCCCAAACCCACCAAAATCAGTGCAAACCTGCAGCTCCATAAAACTGTAAAAGAGCTCTTTCTCGTCTGCTTGCCACACTTACATGACCTCACTAGAAAATTGCTTGGATGATTACTGTTTACAGGATCTGGGGCACTGTTGTTACTAATGGTGCCTGGCACGGTATTTCTGCAGTGCAAACAAAGGGTGCTGATGGCCAGCTTCTTGGGTTGACTGAGCAGGTTTACTTAACTTGTGAATTTATGCAGACATTCAAATACATTAATTACATGACTCAGTACAGAGTCCTTACTGTTTCTGGTTAGATAACAATAATTAACTATATTATACAAGGAATCTAGGAAAATGAGATACTCTGTCAATCATTACTATTTTCATCATAATCTTTGCCTACTTTTACTAATCCAACTAGTGTCTTCTGCAGTAGTTTTGTGGCATCAGAAAGTTTTTACTACCATAAAATGTCAATTCTATTTCATCTGAAGGCCTATTTCTACACTGACTAGCAGCCATTTAGAAGAAAAATTTATAGACTCAGAGCACTAACAGAGGTGTCAGATGAAGAGACTTAGTCCTATATTTTTAGCTTTTCAGTCATTGTGTCTTTTCTCTTCAGCATTAAAAAGAGCAAAAGCATAAAGGTTTGCAAATGCTAATCTAATAGAGAAAGGGGACTTAAAGACAACAGGTTTAGTTATAGTTTACGAAAACATAAACCACCAATATTTTGCTTCTTTGCTTGTTTATATACCCAGTTCCACAAAAACAAAAACAGGAAATGAAGTTATGGATTCCAAGAGAGAAAGCAGAAAACAGACTGAAACTGCAGATAATTTCTTCCCTACTTAATTTTTCCACATTCCCCCTCTCCCAAACAACCATGCTTTTTACACTGAAAATCATTCCAGCAAAGGTCAAAGGGATCACAGGCTACTGCACTATTACTTTCCTAAAGGAAGAAATGTTCATTGCTTTGCTAACATGCTATTTCCAGAAACACAGGTTCCATTTCTACAACAACGTTAAAGCAACAATTAACAGAATTGTTTTCTTATTGTCTTGATATTCAGGTGCAAAGTGGTTTAACTAGCAAATAAATGATTCCTTTTAAAGAAAGCTGCACTGCTCCGTGTGACATAGAGTGGTGGTGCCCTACCAGCATCTCATTCCAGACCTGCAGCAATAGTATGCACCTAGAAAGTGTTTCAGAAGTTTTTAGAAGTCTTTTAGACTCACAAGAAATCTAATCGTGGAAAAATAATCCCTCACCTGTTTGTTTGGTTTTGTTGTGGTTTTTTTTAAAATGACATTTCAGACAAAATGAGTAAATATAAGACTGACTTACAACTTCTAAGAACTTATCCAGTCTGGGGAAAGCAGGTGATCTTAGATGACCTTAGGATGTAGGAATATACTAAAGAGGTGCCTAGCATGGCCAGAAGTTTTACGTTACCGGAGACCACAAGAGGCTACGTGCTCTTGCTACATGCAAAGCCATATAGTGATTATCAGCTAGAAACTCCTCCCTACATTGGCCTACAAGTGTTTGTAGTTGCCCTTCTCTGATTTTCAATGCACCCTCTATTCTTTCTGGAACAGGGAACGAAATTAAATTTACCCATGTACCAGCAGAAGAAAGGATGTTTATTTTGTTTTACATGTAGGGAAGCCTTGGAAAGGAAGGCTGGATATTCAGCATACTGGAAGCAATCCAGAAGGAGGACTTCTCCTGAGGCTAATGCAATTATGATTTCATTTTGATTGGCTGTGGGAGCAGAAGGTATCATCCAACTGTGAGAACTGCTAGGCAAAGGTTACAGTTCTAAGTCTGTGGAGCATTGTGTACCTTGGACTCCAATTTTGTTAGCAACTGAATTTGTATATGAGAAGTTAGAGAAGAGGGACAGTCTTGACACTGATGGATCTGCAAGCAGGGCAAGGGTTGGGAGTTCAAATGCACAGTCTTAGGCTCTAAACAGCTGTATGAGGATATACCTCTGCATTTCTGCAGAGCAGCTTGCTGAATCAAGGCTGTGAGGTAGTTTATTTCATGGATTATACATGTATTTAATTAAAATTCTAGATAAATATTTGCAGCAATAAGTTTTTGAAGTACTGTAAAGTTACACTGTATTAAACATTTATTGCAATCATATGAAATATTCCTTAGGTTAAATATTTACAGTTATTTTCAAGATATTGGTATTGAGCTTATTATAAACATAGCAGAAACGCAAAGCCATCTTTCCCAGAGCAATATACTTCTTTGAGTTGCTTTTAGACTTATTTCCTGATGGATATTTGCCATTAATGCACTATGACTTTTTCCTTTATGAAAAAAGGCTCTAGCCCAAGCTAAGAGAAAGTTGTAATTTAAAAGATAGTTTCCACTGTGCTCAGCATTCTCACAGTAATAATAGTTTGTCCTTTTTCTTACTGCAGCTACTGTATTAAATATTTATATCTATGTTTATTTTGTAAACAAAGAAACTGAATTAGACTAACACACAAAGCCTATGATGTGTTTTAATATCTGCATTTGTTTCATGTTGTACCCTTTTATGCAATTGATTCAAAGGAACATGTTAAATAATGAATAACATATTTAAAATTACATCAAAGTATTTTTGTTTGTTCACTGGAGGAGATCAATTTTTTTTAAATACAAATTTTGTGTGAGAATTACTTTCTGATCAATAGTTGAACAGTCCAACCAACTTGAAGGTGTTATTTGTAGGACAACTGCTCATATTTATTTAGTTCATTAAATTTCCCATATTATCTTGGGATTTCTAGAAAGTCTGTTTCCTATATAATGCTTCTGTTGCTCCTGAGTGCACAAAATAATGTGCTTTGGGTGGGAAGCACCTAGGCTGTGTGCTAGAGGTGGGTGTTAAGGAAAGTTATTCACCTGTCCAAACGTTATAACCCTGGGCTTTGTACATACCTGTTTCTTCAGCATCTCTTGCACAGTGGGGTTTCACCTTGATAAGGGCAACTGCTCTGTATCCCTTTGGCATCAGTGCTAACACAGTCATCACTTCACAAGGTCTTATAAAATGTCTGGCCTTTCTTAATCCATACTTTAAACCAAGAGCACTTATAAGGTGTCTTGCTGCCAGTTGTCTCACTCAACCCTTCAGCATGGTTCGAAAGGTTGGAAAGGTTGGATTTTTTTTTTCTTGATTATCTGGGGAATCTGTCACTAAAAAGGCAAAGGAAATAAAAAATCAACCAAAAAAAAAGTAATAAGGACAAACTGAGGAACTGAAGCATTTATTATTCTTTAGATAAGGTCAGTAAAGATATCAATGCACCAACTGTTATCACAGAAAAGGTGCTTGCATTTTCCTGTCTAGTTAAAGCTGTCGGTGGTCATGACATAATGCACATTCCTCAAGCTCAGTTATCAACACAACTCAGACAGACTTGTATATTTTTATGTTTCTGCTCTAGTGGTCTTTTGCTGTACATTCTTCAGATTTTACACACATCTATCGGAAGTGTCAAACATTAGTTTTCCTTCTCTTTTCAGTCTGATGCTTAGTGAAGTATTGAAGCAACTGCAGTTACATGTTGCTCCAAAGTTGGCTTGAAAGAGGAAAATCGAACTTTAAAGATGTATCAAACTTAGGATGAATTCACTTACTCCAGAATTCGCATACGCTATTTTTCAAGACCTAAGATAAAGACAGTCCTTGTGTACAGTGTATGCTGACCTTTTGTATACCTACAAAACTGTTATAGAAATGCTTTCAAAAACAAGAGCTACTTTTTTTTTAATTATTATTCAGTGAGCAATAAGAGATCTGAAACGTATCTTTTAGGGATGTAGTGTAATGGTTGCCCAAAAATCCTGCACAAGTCATTTACAGAAATAGCTTGAAAGTTCTTACATGTCTATCATTACAAAATTGGAGTAGCTGAAAGGAGAATTTCAATTAATATTCTAGTCATGGAAAGACTTTGGGTCACCTGAAAAAAATCTGCATTACTTCTGACACCATATATACACATTCATCTACCTGTGTGTTTTCTAATGAAGTCAGTATTAATTACATCCAGTTTTAAAATATTGTTTGAATTCCTCAAGCACTTGTTGATGGCAGTTGCTCAGCATTCTCTTTGATACCATTTTGCTGACTGCCACTGAACTAAATGAAGGCCCATTTCCCCTACTAATGTAGAAGTTAATCATGAAGGTTTAATGCACCATCCAGTGAGACAGCACCACAATCTTCTAAAATGAGATAAGAATAATGGATTGTGTTTTACAGTGCTTTGTGTGCTTTTGACCCCAGCTAATCATTGGGAAGATCCAAAGTTCTATAAGGTCCTGTAGGTCTCTTAGTTCTGCTCCTGTAGGGTTCTGGTATGAGGAAAAGTAACAGACAAAATCCTTGGGGTGAGAGAACAATCCCACAAGGCATTTCTGGAGGGCTTCTTAGAAGTTGAGGGATGCAGAGGCCAAGAAGAGCAGCATGAAGTGGCAGGCCTGAAGTGACAGTTCAGGGAACATCTAATAGAAAATAAATGCCCTCCTCCTTCCAAAGATCAGTGTCATTCAACTGCAGCAGCCAGGGGATTGTACTGAATTGTATTGGGGTAAGTCATACTACAGCCACTTGACTGCACCAAAACTAAAAATCTGGTTTTTTACTAGTAAACAAAAAAGCAATGGGAAGCCAGCTCAGGCACTGGATCACTGGTCAGCCCTATTGCTAGCATGCTCTCTGATGCAGCTTTGTCCTCTGCCACACAAAAGTCTTTGTGCTGGTGCTCAGCTCTAGCTCAGTGCTGGGACTGCTCCCAACAGGACACATGGCCAGAACCAGCTAGCACAGCCACTTTCCCCTGCAAGGCTGCTTGAGGCTGTGTGAGCAGGCCTGGCACCAGCATCCACAGGCACTTGTGCTGCATCCCAGGATGATGTGTTCTTAAATGGGCTGTGGCACAGAGCTCGCATACTTTCAATTTGTTCTAAAAAACCAAACATAGCAAATAATAATGAAGACTTTGGAATAAAGCTGCATCATAAGAGGTGCAGAGGAGATCCTGGGCCAAGTGCATCATATTGTGGACACATCCAGCCTGTGGTCATTTAGCCTGTGGACTAAGGAGAGGTCCCTGGCCCATAGTATTTGGCAGTAGAGACATAGCAAAAGAAATTAAAAAGACATAAGTGCTTTTCCCTCTCTAGCATATCCAGAAATGATACTACCAGGTTTGAATTCTTTTTACGCTAAACTATTTAGGAAAGCAAAAATACTTTCTCCATCCTAACCTACAAAACATTGTAAGGGCTATATTCTAAGCGTATGCTCAGAGAAAGTGGTCTGCACTCTCTCCTTCGCAAGTACACTGTAATGTATTGCCAGTAAGCTTGTGCTTTGTAATAAACAGTTTCTCCAGTCAGACCTTCGAGCATTCTTTTGTTCGTGTCCAAGTTAGCAAAACAAAGAAATGCTTTAAGGAAGACAGTCTAGTACTGTTTCTGTGGGAAAAATATGGATAGTTCATTTAAAAAAACGTGTTCCCGGGAAGGGACTGATTAGTCCCTTCTCTTCCTCCTCTTGCTTCTCTTTATAAAAAAATCTGCACTGTCCCATCACCTTAGGGTAAACCAGGAATCTGTTCAACAGGAGTTAGTGGACACAACCTGCTCTGAAGAAAAACATGAAGACAAGGATTTTTCCTCAGCTAAATCAAACCTACAGAAAGATAAATATACAAAATCACAGGCATTGTGTAAGTAAGGTACAGTACATCAACAAGCTGCTGAATTTTTTTTTGTACAATGTTTTACAGACCAGGCTAAAATGAGAATCATTAATTTCCATTGACTATCAAACAAGACATTTTTTCTTAAGTGAGGTATTGCTTTTTTGGCAAGCTGCAGTCTCTAGGCTTTGAAAAAGAGCCATTCCTTCTGAAGCAAAGCCATATTTTATTTTGGAAAAAAAAATAGGTGCCTTATTAGTGCTTGAATGCACCTCTCAGATTTCAATAATATTATTTGGTTAAAAAAGGTATCCTTTCTGGTCCCATAGGATTCATTCAGCGAGGAGTGGAAGGAGCATCACGAGCAGGTTTATCACATTGAGTTATTTAGTGAGTCTCAACGTCTGATCAGAAAAATAACTGCTGCTGAAAATAAACTAATATGACCTGGGCTATAAACAAGAAATTCTGCTCCTGCTCTAAGTTCAAGATACTCCAGGAACACCAGAAAAAATTATGAGCTGAGGTTTGGAACTGGTCCCTAAATACCTCTGGAGGGTAATTCCTTGTTATTTTGAAGTTGCAAAACAACAGTCTCACTGACTAGCCTGGTATGTTACAAGCAGTACCAGTGATTTGCTTTGGTTGTTCTTTATTCTCAGCATCGTCACATGAAACAAAATAACCCAAGACTTCTACAAGTTTACCAAACATAAACACTTCAGTGTATATAGTGCATGAATGTTAAAGTACTTTATGGTATAAATTGAAATATTAATCAATCTGTGATCCCAATCTTTGTGCATGAATTCCATTGACTGACAGGATTAGGTTTGGGGGGTTTTAGTATTTTATTATCCATGTAAAACCACGGAGCTCCCACGTGCCCTAATTATCTGCCTAGTGGAAAGAACTATGCATTACTAAAATACAGATTTAATACTATATATTTAAAACAAAATATAATTAATGAGCTAAAGAATATGCAACGTGTTGGTGGTGTTCTTACCCTACAGAGCACATGTCAGATCTTTGCTGATCCCAGGGATACACACTCAGCCCACCAGCTAACCCAAGGGCATAGCAGGCTCTTGGACCTATTTTATACATCTGACACAAACCTGAGAAAGCAGTCAAGACACTGATGCACTGGTAACTGACTTCATTTGGAAGGTATCCTGGGAGCCTTGGGACTTAAAAAAAGATATGTAAGCACGAAGCATCAAGCTAACTCATCTACATGACAAATCTAAATCCTAACACTTTTGACCACAAAAATTTGAAGCCATGGCTCTATGCCCTGCAAATATTTAGCTCTAAGGTTTTATTGTTTCCTTTGATGCTCAAAAGGGTATACAGACTCTTTTGTAGTTCTGCTTTCCTGGATGCATTGGCCCAATTATTCATTAAGATCACTTATGAACCTTTTATTGGTTAAGCCTTGGACAAGGATCTTGTTACCCTATAGAGCTGGAGAGGAGAAAAAGCCCCACCTCAGGCAGCCCATTATCTAGATGTACGAAAAGCAGCAGGGGTCAGATAAATTGGAAATGTTGTAAAGTGTCTTCAAACTGATTCTTGAAATATATTTAAAGATAAAAGGGGTCATACTTGGTTTTACCGTATTCAGAGCATATCAGTGATGAATGGGGTGGCAGTATTTATGCAAATAAGTATTTTTTACATATATTTGTTGTAAATTTTACATGCTTAATTCTCCTTCTGACTCATTCTACAGTGAATTGCAGAAGGAAAAGTCAGCTGCATTGATAAATTGCATAAGATACAATGAAGAGTATTCACTGCAAAAATGCTAATAGAGAAACCACCACGTCCCAAACACTTTTATAACTAAGCCTCAAGTGCTTGCTGAACAATGTTGTTATTCAACATCAAACTCAACATCAGAAACATTGCCAGTCAGGCAGTTCCAGCAGTGCTGATAAAATCATTCTTAGTTTTGGCTAGGTCACAGCCCCAAAATAACATCATTGGCACTCACAGGTAAACTCATGACTGTGGAGGTAAAAAATAGTATTTTGTCTACTATACCACAATTTTCAACAGTAGTCACTTTAGGGACTGAACTTCAGCTTGCCTGTAACAGAGGTAACAGAGTACTGCACTGGATCCATTTATTGCTTCCCAGTAGGTCCCAAATAAGCACGACATACTCCTACTGTCTTTCTCCGGACCTTGCTCATGGATCCTGTCTCTTCCCCACAAAAGCACAAGGGAATAATATATTGCCAGGCAGCTTTGGATGATCGAAACAGTATTTTAAGAATAGCTTTTTTTTATCCATTCTAGGATGAGCGAGACTGGCAAGCTGGTAACAGCAGATGAGGAGAAGGCTGAGGTACTCAACACCTTTTTTGCCTCAGTCTTCACTGGCAGCCTCTCTCCTCACCCCTCCCGAGTTGATGGATGGCATGAGGGGGACCAGGAGGGCAAAACCCCTCCTGCTGTAGAAGATCGGGTTCGTGGCCTCCTGAGGAACCTGAATGCACATAAGTCCATGGGACCTGATGAGATGCATCCCAGAGTCCTGAGGGAATTGGCCGATGTAGTCATCAAGCCA
>NW_009258754.1:2010936-2065582 GCF_000687185.1 Egretta garzetta | reverse complement strand
TGAAAAGCTGGACATGAGCTGGCAATGTGCACTGGCAGCCCAGAAGGCCAACCGTACTCTGGGCTGCATCAAAAGAAGCGTGGCCAGCAGGTTGAGGGAGGTGATTCTGCCCCTCTACTCTGCTCTGGTGAGACCTCACCTAGAGTACTGCGTCCAGCTCTGGAGCCCTCAGCACAAGAAGGACATGGAACTGTTGGAGCGGGTCCAGAGGAGGGCCACAAAAATGATCCGAGGCTGGAGCACCTCTCCTATGAGGACAGGCTGAGAGAGTTGGGCTTGTTCAGCCTGGAGAAGAGAAGGCTGCGGGGGGACCTGTTTATGGCCTTTCAATACCTAAAGGGGGCCTATAGGAAAGATAGGGAAAATCTTTTTAGTAGGGCCAGCTGTGTCAGGACAAGGGGTAATGGTTTTAAACTAAACCAGGGTAGGTTTAGACTAGATATAAGGAAGAAATTCTTTACAATGAGTGTGGTGAAACACTGGCACAGGTTGCCCAGAGAGGTAGTGGAGGCCCCATCCCTGGAAGCATTCAAGGCCAGGTTGGATGGGGCTCTGAGCAACCTGATCTAGTTAGCGGTGTCCCTGCTCCTGCAGGGGGGGTGGGCTAGATGACCTCTAGGGATCCCTTCCAACCCAAAACATTCTATGATTCTATGATTCTATGACAATACATATTACTGGCAGTCTTAAAATGGGTTGTGATCTGAAAAACACATTCAAGTGAAACACAGCAAACAGTGAAATTATGTTAGCTTGAAGAACGGTTTACTTAATCCTCAACTATCTACTCTGATACATTAAGTTCATTCTAGACTCTGTTTTTCAGAAAATGCCAGATGTAGCCTTTTCCCCAAAACCAGCTATCGGCATCTCTTTTTTGAGAGCCATAAAAATTCACCTTCCACAAGTCAGTTTAGAACTGAGATATCAGGACTAGTGTGAAACCAGTGGTGCTCCTTTTCTGAAAACAAGCAGAATAATGCATATAATAGAAGGCTTAGTAATCTGAGAGAGCTTGCTAATGCAATAAATTAATGCAGTTCAGTTATCCTGGTGTTGTCCTATAAAGTCCTTGATCTGATAGTGATGTGGTACTAAGAACTGCTTTGATTTTTCAGGTCAGAGTACCAAAGCTGACTAAGAAACCTTATGATGCTGTCTAGAGTCTTTCTAAAAGCTGACTGGGGGACACCCTCTCAAAATAGTTAGGAGGAAAACAACTGTTAGTAACGCTTGCAAGTTTTATTTCTGAACTGAATAATGTCTAAAAGAAATATGTGTCAGATGCCTAAAAATAAAATCAGAAACAAAAAATAAAGCTGAAGAGCAGGTTAAAGAGTTTCCTACAACTCTCTGTCAAGCTGCTTTACTCTGCTTTTCCTGGAGTTCTCACTCAGTAGTTCTTTGCCTTGAAATATGGCACTTTTCAGAACACTGACTTAAAATAATTGCAATTAAAATATGTTCTCTCAGTAAAATGAGATCCATCATGTCCTGAAATAACCAGTAAACTAAAAAGAACCTTCTCTGTGCTCTCTGCCCCAAAAATGTTCTTTTTTGTTTGCACAGTTCGAAAGTGATAACTGTGCACTTGACTGAGCATTTAATATCAGGAAAGTTTTTAAAGTTTTCTGTTGCAGAGAAAGGATTGCTCAAAAAGCTCCATCATTGCAAAGATGCATAACTACATGAATTACTTGCCAGCAATAAGAAAGGGGGAAATGTTGGGTGAAATTGAATGAGATAGAGCAATGGAGGGAAAAAGGAAAGTGCTGGAAGATAAATGAGTGCTAAAAAGGTCTACTTGCTGCACATAGGGCTGCAGAGCCAATACTAGCAATAATGGCAGTAGCATACTGAACTCGTGTGTGTGCAGAAGTGCGGAAGAAAGACTGCACTATGCCTGCCTGCAGGAGCCCAGTTTTAGGCAGAACTATCAACCTCGACTCAAAACTTTTTAACATTCAAACCAAAGAGAAAGGACAATCTTGGACATACAAAAGAAACAGAACTTCATTCTCAGCTGAATGTAGGGAGCTCTGAACAGAAACTATGGGTAGAGATGCCAGAGAGGATTTTCTTGCTGGCATAGGCTGAGATTTCAGGGCTACTCCAGATAGTATCTGAGCTGTTGCTGTGTGCAGAGCACCCATATTACTTCTCCATATGGCCCTTGATGGTGGCCCAGGAGCACTGTGAGCACCTCAGTCCTTGGGTTTCCCATAGAGGCAGAAAGCATACCAAGGCAGGCGCTGGGAGATGAGTTGATGCTCCATATCTCAGAGCTATTAAAAACAGACAGGGCATTGAGGAGGAGGAGGCTGGGAAGGGAAAATCACAGAGCTAATTGAGGAAAAGATTTCCTTTAAATGCTAAACAACCTTGAAGAAACATGGTGCCAGTTGAATAACTGATGATAACACTAAATGCTGGATAAGGGGAGGGAAAATAGTTGTAAATACAAACTGAGAGCAATAAAGTTCAGGGCAACTTGGATAGATTAGGAACACACACTTTTAAATAACTACAGATCCAACATGAAAGAGGCAACATAATGAGGCAATGAGAAAAGAAAATCAATGTCGTCCTCTGTTACGAAACAATAAGCTTGAAAAGGCTCTTACCCTTTTCATGAATAAAAGTCTTCTTCATGTCTTCCACATGCTGGTTGGTGGCAGAAAACCCTTGTATAGCATAAACTGAAAAAAGATACATGCAAAAATTAACTTAGGAGAGTAAGTCCAACATTATAAAAGTGAGTGAAGATTCAGTCAAAGTGCAATAAGAAATAACAGAGGGAATATCATATCTCATATTATAAAAGGTAGAAATATCAAGGCTTTTCAGGGGTAAGGTAAGTGGGAGAAGTAAATACCAGAGTACCTAAATTATAATGCATAAAGGGGGTGGAAAAAGCTACATGTGTTTCCTAACTTATTTCAACTTTTCTGTATAAGCACAAAGCAGACCTTCAGATCTCAAGCAACATTCTTGTTAATGTCCAGATTATAGAAAACATGTAGAATTTGGTGGATAAAACTTAAATATAAGAATATATATATATATAAGATTTTGTCCAGTTCTCTGAAATTTATCAGTGCATATGTTGAAATACTGTGTCTGACATAAGTTAATTTGGCACTAAAATATTACACAGGTTAAGATTTTGCTATAATGGGTAAGCAAATCTAGAGTTTCATTACAATGGATTGTTTTCCATTAGCTTCACTTTTTCTTAGCTAGTGAATAAAGGCAGTAGAAAATGGCAAGCTCGGACACTTAAAGAATACACTAACCACGCAATTATTTATGGTATTTGTGAAGAAACAAGAACAGACATCCATAGAAAATGCTGAATAACCTTAAATTATTCCAACACTTACCTATATAGTCCATCTTTCTCCAACACCATATTTATTTAGATTTATACCTGCAGTACAGTAATACCAAAAGCTTTTAATTTCATTATGTTGCATAAAATTAGTTACAGTGCTTTTCATCATCTCATATTATGAAAGATGGAAGGGGACACACACAGTACTTAAAATGCTGACTGAATAAACTCCATGAGTTATTAGAGCCCAAGTATTGCAGGAGGAAAAGTAGGGCTAAGGTTGAGAGACCCTGACTTTACTCAGAATTTATTTTGGAGAACGTAATGCAACATCTCTTATTTGCAGCTGCACAAAAAGGGATGATATATATAGTATAAAAAATAGAAGTTCTAATTCCAAACTGGGTATATGACATATTGGTCAAATCCTTACAGATGAGCAAAGGGATTTTTTGGAATGAGATTATCAATGTATTTAATGTCCTGAATCAGTATACATCATAAAAGAATAAACTTTAACATTGAAAGGATTGTTTGAAACATCTGGTCTTCCCTTTGGTTTGGAGAGTCCACATTTGCCTTCCAGTTGCTGATCACAAACACCTGAAACAGACATGGGAGCTTAAAACCCCTGTGCCCGGGGTAATGCTGCCTAACCTGGGCTGGCTGGGGGGATGTAGCTGAGACCACAGACAAAGAGACTGTTTTCTAACCAAATGATGCTAGCCTCATGAAAGGCAGTGGGGGCTGGGGTGGGGGAGGTAAGTGCTCCAAAATTGCTATTTCTATAAAATATATGAAGTTCCCACAGATTCAGAATTAACACATTTAACTTCCTTTTCCATATGGAATTTTAATTATTATACTTTTACAGGCTCTTCTGACTCATAAGTAGCACTGCTACATGTAGACGACATCATACTACTGAAATGAAGTTGTTAGGATGTTACATGTTAAATGTTTTATAAACCATTAAAAAAATAAAATTAAGGCAGCTGCTGCTCCTTGCAGCTTGATACAACTTGTCTTTTCAAGTGTTTTCTATGTGTGTGGCAATAAACCATTATCAGATTTCAGAATTACACAATGAAGAATTTCCAAGCCCCAGACAACAGAATATAAATGTATATAGGTGTTAGATAATGTATATTCATATGCTCATCCTAGGTGAGTGGAAAAAACCCAACTGTTTTTTGAATCAGAAATTTTTAGTTTTAGCCTTAGTACTGATGGAGTTCCCAGGATGTCATAGCTTCTGTTCATTAGACACTGGAAAAGGCCTGGTAAATCCATGGAAAAACATCATCAGACTTATTTCTAAGATCCTAGACAGGAATCCTTCAAAAAATAATGTAATAAAAAAACCAGAAATAAAACCAGCAACTCTGCTTGCTGACTCCTTCTAATCTCCCAGAAAAGCCACTATTCTGTGTAACGAGAACATAAATATAAAATCTATTTGTCATGATACAAAAGATCATGCCCAAATTATTGTTTTTGATTGATTTCCTTCCACAGCAAAAAATCTACAGCTTGTATACATTGACCAAGTCCCACAGGTCATTCAGAATTACAGTTCTTTTTCTTAAGTAATGCCTCACGTACCATCAAGCACAAGTGATAAACGGTGGTTGTCAAACACCCAATTGGCAATTCACTTTCTGACTTTAAGGGTCAGACTGCAAGCACCTGGAGTAAAATTTTTCAGAAAAACTCCACCAGCCCTCTATTCCATTTTCAGCTACCCTGATATCATTCAGGCGAGGAGAAAGCCAAATCCATCCTGAGCAGTATGAAAATGATACTACTGTGAAACACCAGACTATAACAAGTTCTATTTAAAAATTGGTCTCCTATTTCAGGGATTCTTGGTGGGAAGGAAAGTGATGGGGAGGGCCTCATCAGTACTGAAGGTAATTTAAGAGTTATATTTATACATGCTATAGATGAAAACTTGGCAACAGTATAATACATATATCTATGTCAAACCTTTGGAAAAAAGAAAATGCCACATGTATCAGAAGTTACATGTTCGAAGCTTGTCGCTAACCTCATTATAAAGGTTGATACTCAGAAAACTTGTATTTTCCTTTGTGAAGTCAACTACGAGGCTTAAATTGTGACCTTTATTGGCACCCTTCTTGTAAAGGTCACCATTTTGTGACAACACTGCAAAATCAATTGGTTCATCCCTGACATCTGGTCCTATATAATGCATTACAACTGATGCCACACAGAGCAAGACAAAAACAGTGACAGAATATCTTTGTCAGAGATCATTAAAGTCCCACTGTTCTATAGAGAACAATAACTGATGAAGTGTGAAAGAACCAGTTCCCTCAAATCTGCCTGATTTCTTGTTAACTTATTTCTTTGGCTGATTGGCAACTGCCTAGTTCAGCAATGGTTGCAAAGTCAAAACCCAAGGGCTGAGCTCTAACCCAGTCTGCCAAGACAGTTTGAAATGAGGAGATGGGAGAAGGGGCAGAAAGGACCTTTGTTCCACACCAAAGTGAAAGTAAATTAAATTAAAACATTAGTATCCTCTGAAAGCTAGAGTTAGTTTTCTCTTCATGGCTGTCTCAATTAAACTTTCAATATTTGCAAAATACAACTTTGAACACAGGTCTTACCTGAGACAATCAGTTTTCTAAATTGAAAAATAATTTTTTGTCCTTGTTTCTTCATTTTCTAATATTATTTCTACCAGTAGTTCAACATGACAACTTGGATATGTTACCTGAGAGGGAATTACAGAGATTCTCACTCCTGAAAAAGATATAAAACAAGTATTTCATATAATGAGTAACACTCATGGGAGCATAAATACCAGTTCTGTGAAGATGCACAGACAATATATTCAGAGAACTAGCTGTGTTACTAAGAAACCTCTTCATTAAAGGGATTCATTTTTTTGGATTAGACTCTGCCAGTTGAACACAAAGTTTTCGTCCTGAGAGAACCCCTTCGTACACTGACATTTGTAAAGTGCTATAAAATGCTAATTGGTATCATCAGCAAACTATTAACATTCTGTTTAGTCTTATTTTCAAAGCAAAAAATATAATAGGAATAAAATTTCATACAACTAAAAGATAGTTGAAGACTTTAGCAAGAGGCAATCATATTTTCCTTTAGATGTTGATGACTGGTGGTCCTTATGCTCTTCTGGGTATCCACAACCTTAGCAGTCAGAAACAACAAACATTTCTGCTTCTGACAAGTTGCCTCTGGCCAAGGAAGTTTGCTGCTAAATAAAAATTAATGTTCTAATAAAAATCTGCCTTTGATTAGTTTTCTTTAACCTCTCAGTCCCTACCGATTTTTGTTAACCCACACAGCTAGACCTCAGCTGACCATCAGTTTGCTTCTTTGCCTCAAACTCTGGCTTGTTTACTCTTGTATTAGTAAATCAGGTATATCTTTTCCTCTCCCTGTCACCAAACCTTGGAAAGATAAGTCAGTCTGCTCTGCTGTGCGATACTACAAGATGCTTTTCATAGCTCTGCTAGGCTAAATACTGCAGAGTTCAAGCACAACATGATATTTGAATTACACTAACATGTAAAAAAATTTCTGGCTAAAAAATACGTTATTGCTACCAATCTAAAACCATAAACATGTTTTGAATCC
Source organism: Egretta garzetta (assembly GCF_000687185.1). Taxonomy (NCBI): domain Eukaryota; kingdom Metazoa; phylum Chordata; class Aves; order Pelecaniformes; family Ardeidae; genus Egretta; species Egretta garzetta. Next base: position 2,058,615 of record NW_009258754.1, on the reverse strand, counting down.
AGTTCAATATATTCCTTATTTGTTCCTGATTCTGTCCCTTTATTATTATTAGAAGGCATAAATTTCCAGCAAGGCTTGTGCTTGACAAGGCTCCATTATTTGCACATGACAAGGTTTATCAGAAACAGTTGGATTTTTATGAAGAGTCTTTTATGTTTCCTCCATAAAATATAAAAAAATGAAAAGGATTAGATGGAGGAAGCAGAGTATAATTCATCACCAGTGTGAAGCCGAAGGAGCAGACTGCAGATGGATGAACTGAAGAAGAACACGGTGACTGGTCTAGAGAAGAAAACTACACTCTCCCCCTAAATGCACAAAGTACAGAATCATCCTAAGAGGCAAAACCACATACAAAATAGTAGTGCAGCTGTCTAGTTTTATTTGTTAGGCTGATATTTGTTTGGGTTGCGGTTGCAGAATAGACTGAAAGACCAGAAACTTACATTCCCTGTAATAGTTAGAGAACAATTAGGAGAATAAAAACTTTAAAGGCGGCAGTGTCTCACTCTGTTCTCCATTACCATCACATCAGTCAGATAAATATCCATTAAATTGCCTTGTATTCTAATAAAAATAAGTGGTGAAGGCAATGGCCCACATTTTTTTTCCCAACAAAAGCTGAAAAGTCATCCTGCAATCCTAAGGCAAGTCAAAAAAGAAAAAGAAACTCCAGGAATGAGGTTGTTTTCTTACATAAACTAGGCAACTGCATCACCTTCCATGTCTCTGTCTGTGCTAATGGCATATACAAATTAAGCACATGGCAATTGTGATTATTTGGGTAGAATTTACAAAGTAAGCCACAAAAGTGTGATGATTTTATGAGCAAAGTGGTCACAAGCTTCAAATACTGAATGGCTCCAAAATCTTTCCAAATCCAGTTTCTACTTTCCAGCAGAACTGGACCTGCATTTCTCCTGAAACTCTACAATTTGGGCATTCACTTTTGGTCCAATTCAGAATGAAAACAGTTTTGCAGATGGTAAAAACTCTAATGTTTAGTTTAAGTAAGGTAAATATAAAAGAACACACTCAAAAAAAAATTGTTTTAATATAGCAGAAAGTCAAAATATCTTATTATCTTATCAAAACAAAGTAAAAAAAAAATTTAACCATTTATTTAGGTACTTTTTCTTGCCAAATCTCATCAAAGTCAATATGTTCCCATAGAACATTTCTCTCTTGGTGAAACCGCAGCAAAAAACTTCTCAAACTCTTACAGTTTGAAGTGGGCATTTCCAAGGACTCTCCTGAAATGAAAGCTGGGGCTCATCATAGATATTTAGAGTGGAAAGCATACAGTTCTTAGATGCAAGTGCTGTGTAAATACTTGGGCAGATTAATTATGAACATATTATCTTACTCTAAACCATCTCAGGATTCTCCATATTATTTTTTTTTCTGAAAAGGTAGAAAGACCCTTCCCTAAGCTGATATCTTACTACCTCATAACCTTACCTATAAAAACTTCTGGTTTTTAATCTATATGAGGTGTGCCTTTCTTCCCACACCTACACAGGAGTCTGCCTGTCAGTACTAAATCTGTTTCCAGCAACAAAGGAGTCAGGGGAGAATGTCCTTAGAGACCAAGTGAATTATCCAGAATAAGTACAAAATCTTAAGTTAAAATAATGGCTTACAGAATGATGGGTACAAGATGGAGAGAGAATGTCTCAAGGAGATAAATTTTGCTAACAGTTTCCACAGTGAAAAGGCATAAATTAGATTAACCAACCCCCTGATTCAAGTTTGTGAGCCACAGTAGACATGCAATAGAGAAACATTTTCTGGAAATTTTACATAACCTCCTCAAAGCATGAGTTAAATCACAAGTGTCAATATGCAAGGTAAATAAAAACTTAAATATTTTATTCATGTTGAAACTTCATGTTTTAGTCTTTCCTCTATTTTAATATTGTCAGTTTTGATCTTGATCCCACAAACTTTCATACATGTGATTTCCCATACAAGCAAAGCTGAATGCTTGCGTTATGATTTGCAGGGCCTGTGCCTTACATTGCAAGTTCTTCATGCAGTATCCTACCAGTGCTAGACAAACAGAAATAATAAATGGGCAACAGGAGAGATTCAAGTGCTACTTAAGGTAAACTCATTCCCAGGAATTTCTTTTGATGCACGCTATATAGCATTAGATTGACGAGCTAAATCTCTGCGTTAATGAAGACTATCTTTTATTCATGGGTCTAAACCTGAATGTTTTCATTTGCTGGAAATGAATTGTGGCCTCCTGGTACCTCTCCCTCTGCCAGGGCTTGCGATATTTAAGTGTGTTGTATATGCCGTGATTTAATCAGGTTGTACAAATCTGACTCAACTGATGATAGAATCTGACCAGATAGCCTTATTATTTGTTTTGGACTGTTGAGTAAATTGTTGGCACACCCTGTACTGGATTTCATCATGGATCAAAACAGGGAGGAAAAAAAGGGAGCCATAAAATAATATTTCAATATACGGGAGAACACCTAAATCTGATCTGTAGACATGCTAGCAATAAAACCAAGGAAAAATCCAGCTACAGGCAGTCTGGGAAAACTTCCTCATTTACCATACGCAAAGGCACCAGCATTCCATTTGCCCTTGCTTCTCCTGCTGATCATTCAAAAAACCCACAAGGCTCCTACAGTTTAGCCCCTCTTACTTGTTTCTGGACATAGAGCAGTGATTTTCATGAAATCAGAATTAATGAACTCACAGGAAAGTACTGATATTTAAAGCAACATACAACAAAGACATCTTGGAGGTGCTACCTGCTACAACCTGGGATTCATTCTTCCAAAGCCTGTTCAAAAGAAGCAGCTGCTTACTTGAGAGGAATCAGCACACAGGGTCCAGCAAACAATAACTGTTATTCTACAGGTCACCAGAGCTGTCCCTGTGACTGATAAAAGAGGGAGTTCAGTCACCGGTAGGCCACCATCTCTAGTTTTAGTCCCTACTGAACTTCTGTATGTTAACAAAGTGCCAGATGTGATGTCTCTGAGACATGTGGGATCCCTGGGGCAGGGCATGAAATGCAGAAGTGACAGGGAAAGCTGATTTATGCAGCCTTACTCTCTTCTCTGTGTTAGACATTAACAGATTGTGCCCACTCCTCACCTTGTACCAGAGACAAATGCCAGCCCCTGAGCCACCAAAAGAGTGAATGAACAGAGAAGTTAAACCAAAGCTAGCTCAAGGTTCCTCTGTGCTGTGCACTGAGCTTTGCCATAGCAAGAAGGCATTAGGTAGAAAGATTGTTTTTATAACATGAGCAGACAGCATTTGAAAAACAGGGGTACAGAGAAAAGGGCCCGGCAGAATTTGGTGGACATAAAGGAGCACAAAGAGGCAAGTGGGACATCTGTGTCACAGAGAAGGACAAGAAGGAATCAGTTCTGAGGAGCTGCAGTTAAAGAACTTGTTTTTTTCTATTTGGATTCAGTTGAAAAGTTTTTCCAGACCCAGCTCGGTACATTGCAAAATGTAAGCAATGTACATTATGACCCAAGGACACAGAGGACAGGGACTGACTCAGTATGTGAGGTTCTCCTTAGACATATGGAATCATTGCTTAACAGGACCAACCAGATACACAGGAAGCAGGTTGCAGGTGCTATGCACATGCCTCCATCTCCTATTGCAGTAGACATCTGGCATCTCTGAATACCGCAATTCATGTGCAACTACTGGGCCATGTCCCCCTTCTGTACCCATCCTGCCACACTGGTGCCATAAAGGTGAGAAGATCACCTAACAACTATGCAGACTTTGAGCAGGAAACCCCAAAGCATCATAAAAATGATTGTCCTGTGAGTTGAGTGCCTTATGCTTCAGTCTGCTGCAAGAGCATACGAAGTAGCTGGAACATCTGTTGTGCACTACTGCTGAATCCCCATAACATCAATGGCCTTATTACACACCAGGATGAGCTACCTCTGAGACTGCCTCTCCATTTGTGGCTGTGATTTGTCACTGCTTTCATTCTCAGTAACAGGTTCATAGAATAAATCAGGGAATACAGAAAAATCTCTTAGACCATCTGTTTAGAAGTTGTATTTCACACTCTAGGGCCGATTCAAGAGCTACTAAAAAGGTGACAATTTCAGTCTAGCTCTTAAGATCTTCCTGTATTGTTTTAATGATAACAAAGAGCAGTCTTTAGCTCCAAAATTTTGCCACAGTCTAAAACACAGTCAAAAATGGGGTTCACAACAGGAAAGTCCCGTTTAACTAATTTGATACCCTATATGATAAGGTCACCCACCTAGTGGATGAAGGGAAGGCAGTAGATGTAGTTTTTTGTATTTTAGTAAGACTTTTGATACTGTCCCTCACAGCATCCTTCCAGACAAGTTGTCCAACTGTGGGATAAGTGGGCTCATGGTGTGCTGAGTGAAGAACTGGCTGAACAGCAGAGCTAAGTGTTGTAGTGAACAGGGCTACATCTGGCTGGCGACCGGTGACCAGTGGTGTTCCTCGGGGTTCATTTCTAGGGCCAGTTCTGTTCAATATATTTATCAATGATCTGGATGCAGGAGTTGAATGCACCACTAGCAAGTTTGCTAATGATACCAAACTGGGAGGTGCTGTTGACTCTTTTGAGGGACAAGATGCCTTGCAGAGGGATCTAGATAGATTGGAGCATTGGGCAATGATTAATGGGATGAAATTTAACAATTCCCAATGACGGATTCTGAACCTGTTATGGATTAGTATAAATTGGGAGAGGAGTGGCTGGAGAGCAGCCCTGCAGAAAGGATCTGGGAGTGCTGGTGGACAGCAGGCTCAATGTGAGTCAGCAGTGTGCCCTGGCAGCCGAGGGCAACCCACACCCTGGGGGGCATCAAACAAAATATAACCAGCTGGTCAAAAGAAGTGGTTATCCCACTGTATTCAGCATTAGTGCAGCCTCACCTTGAATACAGCGTGCAGTTCTGGGCCCCACAATTTAAGAAGGATGTGAAGGTCCTTGAATACATCCCGAGGAGGTCAACAAAGCTGGTGAAAGAGCTGGAAGGAATGTCCTATGAGGGGCAGCTAAGGACTTTGGACTTACCTAGTTTGGAGAAAAGGAGGCTGAGGAGAGACTTCATTGCTCTCTGCAGCTTCCTGAGGATGGGATGTGGAGAGTGAGGTGCTGAGCTCTTCTCTCTGGGATCCAGTGATAGAATGTGTGGGAATGGTTCAAAGCTGCACCAGGAGAAGTTTAAACTGGACATTAGGAAGCATTTCTTTACCAAGGGGGTAGCCAAACACTGGAACAAGCTTCCTAGAGAGGTGGTCAATGCCCCAAGCCCATCAGTGTTTAAGAGGAATTTGGACAATACCCTCAATAACATGCTTTAACGTTTGGTCAGCCCTGAAGTGGTCAGGCATTTGAACTAGATCATCATTGTAGGCCCCTTCCAACTGAAATTATTCCATTCTATTAGATTCCAAATAATTTTAAGCAGATGGTAGTCATATTTTATGGGTGAAATTCTTCCCTGCTAATCACACCAGATAGCAGTTCATTCCTTACATAGTCTGTCATTTCCAGGAGATTCCTTATCAAATAGGACATTGTCACAGGCAAAATGGGAATCCCAATTCATTAGTCTGGACTAGACAGGAAATACATTGGACTACTATTATTATTTTCCTGCTCACTGAGAAATAGAAACAATAACATTATATTCCCCTACTTAGAAACACCAAACCACCAAACCCAAAGGAATAAGAGCAAGGAACACTGATTTAAAAAAATTTGCTAAGTTAATTGAGCAGAACATCATTATTTCTTGCATAAAAAGATTTGCTTTTCATCTCAAAGAATTCATAAATGTTTTGTAAATCCTGTATGTACAGGGTTCTACCTGGTCTGTGGGTCAGGTTAGGGATCTTTTAAGGAAGCTGGACACCCACAAGTCCATGGGCCCTGATGGAATGCACCCATGAGTGCTGAAGGAACTGGCAGACGACATTGCGGAGCCACTCTCAGTACAACAGAATGCTGCAACTTCACAAAGGAGCTAAATTGCATCTTCCGTTTTTTGCTGCTGACAGTTGTACCCAACAGACGCACATGCACACACACACAATTTTCTTCCACTGAGGTTGCTGACCTACGAAATCACTGTTTACAAAAATCTGTGACTATGTATGCTTTGGTGGGGACATGTGAAAAAAGATGAAAAAACCCAGGGCCAAGTCAAGTTGGTCTTTGGGAGATACAGTTATTAGGAATCATAGAACCCCTTGGATTGGGAGGGCTCTGGGGGAAGCCACCTCGTCTTGCCTGCCAGCACCCCAATGCTTTTTGGCTGAGCTGCTCCAACCAGTGGGTCCACAACCCCATCTTGATGCTTGGGGGCTATTCCAGCTCAGGGACAGGACAGTGTCTTTGTGTTTGCTGAACTTCAGGAGGTTCCTCTTGGCCCGTTCCTCTGTCTCATCCAGGGTACCTCTGAAGACTAATCCTGCCATCAAGGCCGTGAACTGCTTCCCCCCCCTCTGGGTTACCATTACCCGCCGACTTGCTGACGTGCCTTCCGCCCCTTGTGCTGGTAACTGATGATGCTGATGCTGAACAGGATCGGCCCTGACGTTGTTCCTTGCTGGAAAGCAGCTCTGCTGAGAGGGACCTGGGAGTCCTGGTGGACAATAAGCTGACCATGAGCCAGCAATGTGCCCTTGTTGCCAAGAAGGCCAATGGTATCCTGGGGTGTATTAAGAGGAGTGTGACCAGCAGGTCGAGGGAGGTTCTCCTCCCCCTCTACTCTGCCCTGGTGAGACCCCACCTGGAGTACTGTGTCCAGTTCTGGGCTCCCCAGTTCAAGAAAGATGAGGAACTCCTAGAAAGAGTCCAGAGGAGAACAACTAGGATCATAACGGGACTGGAGCACCTCCCCTACGAGGAAAGGCTGAGAGAGTTGGGCTTGTTCAGCCTGAAGAAGAGAAGACTGAGAGGGGACCTTATCAACACATACAAATATCTTAAGGGCGGAAGTCACGAGGATGGAAGCAGTCTGTTTGCAGTGGTGTCCAGTGACAGGACTAGGGGCAACGGGTGCAAACTGAAACATAAGAGGTTTCAGTTGAATATGAGGAAAAACTTCTTTACTCTAAGGGTGACAGAGCACTGGAACAGGCTGCCCAAGGAGGTTGTGGAGTCTCCTTCTCTGGAGATATTCAAAGCCTGCCTGGACGAAGTCCTGTGTAGAATGCTCTAGGAGAGCCTGCTTTAGCAGGGGGGTTGGACTAGATGATCTCCCAAGGTCCCTTCCAACCCTTGCGATTCTGTGATTCTGTGACCTATTTTCATAACTAGCAAGTGAGATTTTAAATAAATAAACTGTGGTTATTTTCATTAGTGGTCTGGTAAACTGGGATCACTTGCCAAAATAACAAGAAAATAGTTGACTCAGGCCAGTGATTGTTTTCCTTGGAAACATGATTGTGCATTAAAGACATCCAGTCATGGCAAAGTCATCTGTCTCATCAAGACAGCTTGCTTTGCACATTTCTACTACTTTAAATCCATAGAAAGCCAGTTCCAAACAAGTCAACCAATGTCTAAGAAGATATACTCTGTTGAGAACTATAGTAATGCTCACAGTTGCAAATGAGGGTAGATTTGATTAACTTATGCTCCACCTGCCAGACAGAAGTTGTAATAATAGTTTTTCAATTAAAAAATTTGTTTAGATAACCCTTTGCAAACTATTCAACAGCTGTTTCACTGTGACTCAGAAGGCTGTCGGCAGCCTGCATTGCAATTTGCCCACTCCTAGAAACCCTCGTCTACATAGGCAGACTAAGGGAAAGTGAAGTGAAATTGGTTCAGAGCATGTTACAGTTTGTCTCGGAGTTTGACAATCAGAGATCATTGCTATAAGTTTGGTGAACAGACTGCTGCTTTTATTACTGCATCATTTTCTGAAACCTGCATCAGAACAACCCCGAAATAAAGTAACCCGAATTTAACCACAACAGTATCGGCCTGCTGTACATTTATACAAGTTTGTATAGGTTTAATTGGAAGTGTACGTTCATATATCAAGCCTGGAGACTTGGCATAAGAAGACAGATAAATAAATGGTATGTGACCCCCCAAACTTTTGGCTGGAGGAGTGCTTTGAAGTGTCTTACAAAATGTAGAAACCAGCACCTGACTCAAAGTGGGAATATGCAGATTAGAATTCCTCAGGTATAAAGCTCTTCTGGCTCACAAATTGTTTGCGTTTGAATGCAGTCTAAAAGAGCAGGGAAAAAACAAGAGCTATACCATAAGACTTTTTTATGACACAATTGTGGAAACCATTCCAAATTCCTGGGTTTTTTCCCCTAACAAGGAGTTATTTTGGCACATGTTGGAAGCTGGTTTTTGATATCAGTAGATTTTATCTTAATTCTCCACATAGAACAAACTACATAGTCATAATTTTTACAAGAATTTTAATTACCTGTCAAATTATTTTGTGTTCCACCTAGGGGAGGTGCAAGAGTATTTTTTTATCTTACTTTTGGTACTGTTTTCAAATTCCAGTTGCCATCATTTAAGAAATGTTAATGATGCTAATGAATACTAAAGGTCAGACACTTAGCTTGTGTAAATTAGCACAGCTCAGTTGATTTCTGCAGCTCTACTGATTTACAGTTACTGAAGACCTTAAGATTCTGGCATTGCAGTTTATTAGTCTTGGCTATAGATTTTGTTCCATATATTAGCTGTTTAGAATTATTTGCAGGGTCAAGTGAAAATGCAGGTTAATGCAGCAAATGTCAATCAATGTGAACCAAAACAACTTTTCACATTCATTTCCACTTGCATTCATGACTACATAGTTTAGATAGTAAATTTTCTCCCTTACTCCTATCAAATAATGAAATATTCAAACCAGAAACAAAAATAAGCTATTCAGCTGCAAGGCAATGTAAAGCCACTGATTTGACTCTGGCAGAAGAAGAATTTGAATATAGATACCTGAAAACTAAGAAAAGTATTTTGGTTTAGGAGTTAAGGATGAATAGTGACTGAGTGCATGAGCACGCTCACAAAATTCATTCTGGAGAAGCCAAAGAAGAGTTTTGAAGAAAACTTGTGAACAATAGTTTTTGTCAAGAAATACACATTTTATAATCAAAAAAGACACCCATCTAACCCCCAAACCCCATATCCCCCTATGCTGTTTTCATTATTCTTGAGAATTGTTCAACTAACTCTAGTTTTTAAACACCAGAGCACACAACTGCACCTCTATAGCACTTTCCAGTGAATGACTTTCTAGCAACTAGAAAGCTCAGGTGTCAAAGTTTCTGAGTGAAGACACCTATTTCTGAAGATTTGAGTCCCAGAGAAAGAAATCAGTTCTTTGAGTCTGCTAGTTTGAAGCTTCTTGATTGTGTGTCTTCCCCAAGGTCTTTCCTACCATAAAAAAGGTGGAGATCATCAGAGACTACAGGGTGTATCAGGTAGGGAGGAACCGATCACTCTGCTGCTACACTTGGATATGCACAATGAGGCTATAAGACTTCTGCCATCCTCATTGACTGTGGCAACACTTGATGGGGCTGGAAGACTTGATATGCAATTATTGTCTTAGCCTTAGTAGAATATCATTGTATTATTGGTTTGTGTCAGAAAAGGCGATTAGGGTAGAATTTACTTTTATCACCACACTTAGTTTTTCTAGAGAATTTTTAAAGTTATATTTAATGTTTTAAGTCCCCAGACAAAAAGCTGGAAGGATCAATGATTTGTCTTGCCCTTTTTATTGCTTTCATTTTCATGCTGTTATCCCTGGTTTATGAATATTAGACTGCAGTAGGCTCTGTTAGTATAAAGTATACCAGTTCCCCCAGTGCTAGGATACTTAAAAAAAAAAAAAAAAAAGAAACCTAAGAACACCAAAAAGAATGTGCTTAGCAAAAAAACAATGACTCTGGGTGAATGTGTTTATGTTTAAGCAGGGCCTGACATAACCTGGTGCTAAAGATACATGCTATATGTTGCAACTGGGATTTCAGAGAACAACTTCAGCAAAATCTGCTGAATGAAAAAAGCTTTCTGGCAAGATCAACGAAAGCAAGGGAAACATAAGTACCCCTTTTTCTGAAAGCATCAGAAATCCTGGAGAAGAAAACATTTTTAACAGAAGCAAATGGGACACCTAGAGGAACAGATAACGCTCAGGTGGAATCCTAAAGCTTTCCTTTTTTTTTTTTTTTCAGAGAATTATCAGTATTACTCAGTTCAGAATTATCCTGAAATTGGATGAAAAGTTCCACAGTAATAAAAAACCAAACTTTTCGGAGCTTAGGTAATTTGCAAGGGGACCTTGGCTGGATAAGAGTAAAGGCCTTGAAAAACTTCTTTCACCACTTTAAGAATTTGAGAACGTAACACAGAAGTTCTGACTGTTTACTCTGTCATAAATTCTTGCATCTTCCAAACAAACTGTTGTACCTAACAAGTATTTGGACTTTTGCTCCTATCCCTAACCAGGACACATATGAAATTAGAATTTGTACTTTAAACTAGCTGCAAACAGTTTCTGCTCAGTTCATACCTAGCTGTAAAACACAGCAGCCTCATCAATCTAGGATCTACAGCCTCTGTGATATTATTCTTTCCCCCCTCCCACAGGGCAGGCACACAGCTGCATTTTTCAGTTTCTGCCCAGAGAAACTGCCTGAATCCTTGAGCTCCCTGCAATTTGACTGCTGTATGCATTACTGTTGTCAGATCCATAACCAATTTTTTACTCTTCTGCCCAGTTTTCTCACCATAAGCAGACCTCATTTTCCTGTCCCTTCCAAAGTCATGCAAAACAAGAATTGCGACAGCAGTTTATTTTACCTTAGCTTCAGTCCTTAATATACACAAATATTACTGAATAATGGAAATGCATATTGTCCTCTGGAACCTGTGATGGTCCATGGGAGCTCTTCTTCCAGTTCTAGCAGTTTTAGATGAATAACATATGTTATAGTCAGCCTTCCATGTCTCCCACTGCCATTCACACCTTGCCCTCCCAGAGCTCCCGCTGCGAGGCAACATGGCACAAGAAATTTAGGCATGTTCACATATCACATTCCCACAGTACAAGAGTCCAAAATTAAAGTAAAAACCAGTCATTTCAAGCAAACTTAAAGAAAAAGAGCTGGCAAAATGATGTGTAGATAACAATAGACTGGAGCATCGGGAAGGTTGAGCTGTGTCAGACTGTGTCAGTAGTGGATGCTCAAAAAAAGGTAACAAAGAGAAAACAGGCACCACGTAATCCTTCCCCAATACACCCCCAACATATTGCAGTTGTTGAACACACTCCACCAGCAGTAGTCCCTTTAAATACAACGCTGTTCTAGACTGAAAGAGGTACTGCACCAGACAAATTTAACGGTAGCAGTTTGACCCTAATTATTTCAAGGAAAACCCAAGACTAGACCTTTGCCACATGACACAATGTAAAATACACACAGGAGCAAACCAGAGAAGAAAGATGGGGAGAGGATTATTCACTTGGACACAGCTAACACAACCAGGTAACTTTTGGACCACTGCCATCTGCCAGCTCAGAGCAAGGGCGCAGTGAAGATACATGTGTCTATCCCCAGCATTGTACAGCTATCTTAAAAATTGCACTCAATCCTTCCACTTCCTTTTCAGACAAGCTACTCCGTTTTCTCATGCTGAGGAAGAAATACCTGTTGTGCAGCCACTCTGATTATTTCTCCCTCTCTTGCTTCCCACCCATGCTCAGAGCAGGGAGGAGTCCCACCTAAACCTACAACACGGTCGTGCATGAAGGAATGTCTTCTCAAAGGTGGGATGCTAGGATGGCAATGACAGGATGTCTTACTCTTCCTTCTTGTTAGGACTATGTAGCCATAATTATCATACATCACCTTTTCCAATTCAAATCATTATTTACCCATATTGCCTGAGGGGGGAGGTTTTGGATAGAGAATACCCAACATATCTGCCTGCACTTATTGCCATTACAAGGTTTACAGTATGAGGAGAAGACCAGAGCACCTCTGAGGGTTCTCGGGGATGTTGCACAAGCGTTAATGAAATCCCATTAATCACAGCCCTAGCCATCACAGACTTGTCAGCACAGGAGGTTGCAGACTACCCACAGCAGGTAGAGAGGTTAGAAAAACATGTCACAAGAAGGTACATGTATGACCCTTTCCTGAGTCTGCAGTGTTGGTCAAAACATTTTCATGCTGTGGCTAAACCGGAGATGGGAGAAAAATGCCATAGGGAGAACATCTGCAAAACTTAAAATGACACAGGCCAGGGAGTTTTCACAGATCCACTCTTCACTTTTCACAGACTTGAATGGGAAGTATTTCTCCATCCAATTTGCCAGGCAAGTAATTATTTGTATTCCTTTGTATACATATTAACTGCACCTGCAAAAGAGTAGAACACAGAACTATTTCTTACCACAGCATTAAAGCCCAGGAAAAAGCCTTATAAGCAAGAACGACAATGCTGTGAAGAGAAATAGCTTTACTTACTTGTCGGACAGTCTTCTCTCACTTTGCCTGTCGCAGCTGTGCTAGACGTGCAGTAATCCTATACGTCTCACATATAGCCCAGGAGATCTGGCACCTGATAAGGTTTCAGCGTTCACTCTGGGCCAAGTTTGCTCAGGTACACTGGTGCAAATTTGCAGTTGCCCACAGTCAGCAGATATTCCAGTTTAAACCAAAAATACACTTCTGGCCTCTTGTTATTATTCTGGACACCTCATTATCATGGAGGAATTTAGTATCTCTGGAGCAGATCTGGTACAAGAAGGGAAACCTTTACTGTTCTCCTGTGCCAGATAAAATGTCTCGGAACCTGCTCACAGATGCAGACCCAATCAGATAAAAGCTGCACACCCGTCCCAGGTTTTCCCTGACAAACACAAGCAGATGTAGATGATTGATTGCAAGTGTCATTTAATATGATGTGTCCTTCCTAGTGTTCCCATAACATTATTTGAGAGCCAATTTAGAAGCTGTGGAGCATTCAGTTAGGAAGTCACACACAGGCTTTTTTTGGGAGCCTGAAAGAGGCTTGATTTGTCTGTATCACCAGTCAAAAGTAACCTTCTTTATAACAAATATGTGAATGAGTTGCTGGCTTTGTATCTCAATATTTGATAAGCTAGGCTTCTTTCCTTTTTCTGTCAGAATGGCCTGTACTTTTCCTCTGTCCCCCAACAGCCATATTCTGAAAACATATAGAAAGAGCTACACACATTTCCTCCTGTATATATATACAAGGGAAAAAGGGTATAATGAAATGTAAGGTAGCAATGAAAATATATAAATTTCTGTAAACCATATTTCTAAGTCATTTGGGGGATTTTGTTAACAAGAGAGAGTGTTCAGTAGTATCTTTCATTTGTTTAAATTTATTGTGATTCAACTTCTTTCAGTTAAAAGGGCCGAATTCAGAGTTTTGGGGTTTGGGGTTTTTTTTATATACTTCAAGTGATCATCCGAAGACATTTTTTAAAAAGAAACAGAAAGATTGTATTCAAAGAATGTGCACAAAAGAATTCAGTATTTCATATGGGATACAAAGAGAAAGGCAGTAATTTGTAAACTGTGAGATAAAAAGGATATCAAGGGAAGAGGGATTGCTTTATATAACAAACTTTGATTGTAAATAAAATGTCTGGGCAGGATGTTTAACTGTAATAAATTGACTGTTTGTGTCTTTGCTGACATATCTTTTTAGCTTTATTGACATTAGCTATATTTGTATAGAACTTTATTGTATGGGAAAGTTTCTTGTTCAGGATTTGAAAAACTGGCTTACAGTACAATCATCTTGAAAGCACGAAAGATACTGATGAGCAGAGACGGAGAAGGTAAGGAGAAAAGGGCTGAATTTCTTGCACACAAGAAACTCACAGGCAAGACAGGATATGGAATGTGGATATATTTAATTGCATTTTAAACAGGACTAGCATTTTGTTACATTTCTTTTACTAGCCATTTGTATAGGCTCTCAGTATTGCATTATTGTAATCTGAGTCACCAGTGAAACCAAAGGATTAGACTTTGACTTTAGTAAGGGATGATATTCCTTCCATCCAGTCTTAGCATTTACTGCTAAATGAACAACAGCTCTGCCCTCAAATTCTGAGAAGATGGAAGCAGTTCATCAGCCATGGGCTGGAACGAGCCTAAATGTTACATAAAAGGATCAAATATCTTTCCCAGTCTGTTCCATTTGTCTTTCAAACAAATTTAGTATTTTCGTATCCTTTTCCTTCTCAGCTATCCCTAGTTGAGATTTTTTCCTTGTGTTGAATTTTTTTATGTTCACCCAGCAACGTTCAAGAACCTAACCCAACACGCTGAGACCTCTGGGAGCTGTAGTCCTTCCAGTGCTTCAGTGAACCTTACCAAGATCCTGTGGAGATGTGGCTACCCAGAAGTGAGGCCAGGGGGAAGCAGGGAGGCCACATAGATGCCTTTCTCAACTAGGCTGACACAAAGTAATCGCATATCCTCGCTCCCCAGGAGGTGTGTTCTCATTCAGACAAGAGCAGAACTCCTCCCTTCCCAGAATTTAAGGTATTTTCTCAATTCAGACATGATAATTTTCATGGCAAGACCAAAGAAAGAAAGGGAAAATCTCTATTACACCACACAAGGCACAAAATAGAGTATGTATCAAACACACATCTGTAAAGAGATTAGCACTACCTCAGTGGGTCCTGTGTCTCAGTAGCTTGGGCTTCTAAAATTAAACATGAAGGGTATGAACAGATTAGAAAAGATGTATTGGAGGAAGGAGGGACAGATGACTAGAATTTCTACTTTTTTTTTCTTTTCCTATCAAAACCCACACTTCTTCCTTTCAAACAGGATAGCTAGAAATTTATCCCCGAATGTAGTAAGCACTTGAAATGCATATGCCTTTAATGTGCAAATTCTATACTGCACAAGGGAATAACTAATGAACCACTATTTTAATGAATCAAGTTAAAATGGCAAGGTGACATGCCTCATTTAAGGGAATGAATTCTTAATGTCATTGTAAAATGAGCCCCTCCTTCTCCTGGGAAGGGAAGACAATATTGGTTTGGGTTACAGTCCTACATTTTTTGTGTCAGTTGCAAATTTTCTACAGTCCTCAGGAGATCTTTGTGGATCACACTCTTCCAAAAAAACAACAGCAGTTTTTCACCAGGGAAGAAAACAAACCCAAGCAGTACTCAGCAAAGGTAAGATGACTTCATGTTCAAGAGCCCATTGACAGCCCACAGAAGCAGCCTCCCCATGGGCACCCATCCCACGAGGGAGAGGCAGCACGGCCACGTGCAGCCTGGCCAGTGCAGCCCAGCCAGAGCTCTGCAGTCAGCAAAGCAGCAGGGGTGCAGCCCGTCAGAGACCAAACCCCCATGCATGGTCTCTCTTCGCCTCCCCTCTCCTTACGTTCTTCCTACTACCAGACAACTTCACCCCATCCTCCTGACCAGACCTGTTCCTCACATGACTGTTTCTAACCCACCAGCATTCCTAGAAGCAGGTCCTCACTGCTCAGAATGCTACTTTATGCTAGAACTTGCTAATGGTTTGGAAAAAAAGTCTTTAAATCCATGATAAAACTAATCACACCCCTAATACTTACCATCACTTTCCACATTCTTAAGCGGCATTGGGTGTGGGTGGCAGGGTGTTGATGGCGGGGGGGCTGCAGGAGCTGCCTCTGTGAGGAGAGGCCAGGCCTGCCCTGAGGCAGACACAACAGTTCCAGATGGTTCCCCAAGGGCCCTGCACAACTGAGTTCATCAGCAAAGCCAGCAGTGCCTCTGGAAAAATGTACTTAAGAAAGGGCCAAATGCTGCCTGGCAGTAAGGGTGAGGAAAAAAGTGTGAGAAACAGCCCTGCTAACACCAGGGGGAGAGCAGGAGGAGGGGAGGAGGTGCTCCAGGCACCCCAGCAGATTCCCCTGCAGCCCATGGAAGAGCCCATGCAGGAGGAGGTTTATCCTGAAGGACTGCAGCCCATGGGAAGGCCCCACACTGAGGCAGGGGAAAAATGTGAGGAGGAAGGAGCAACAGAGAGGAGCTGTTATGGACTGACCACAGCCACCACTCTTCACCTCCCTGCACTGCTCGAGGCAGCAGGCTAGAGGAGCCAGGAACGGAGGAGTGAAGTTTCTCCATCTATAAAGTGAAGAGAATGGAGATGTACCTTTCAGGACCCACCCCTTCCAACAGGGATCTGTAAGAACTATGCAATACTTCTATTTTGTTACTGATAGGTTTTATATGTGAGATCCTTTTGCATGGGTTGTTTGGATAATTCAACAGTTAATATTCTTCCATTTAAAAATTTATAGCAACTTATTTCTCTCCAACTCTGCAGCATTATTCAAGACAGCATTCCGTCCAGTTAATTAACTTAGAAATCTGAAGAGGATCTGCAAGTAGCACTAAATTCCTGCATACTGCTTCTTAGGCTCCCATAAATTCTTGATTCACATTGACAAGCCTGATCCAAATCCCAGTAAAGTCAATAGGAATCTTTCTATCAACCTCCATAGACCTTCTGAGTCATTTCAAAATTCCACTGACTACAGAACATCTCTCAGTAAAAAGGTGTATGTGTAACATTCTGCTTCAGTCTCCCAACCCTAATAACAACACAAGATGGCACCCCCCCCCCCCCCATATCATTCAGTTTACTGATGTCAGATATTCATTTGTTTGCAGACAATAGTGAACGGATTCAGTAAAGTCTGATATTTCTCTTAAAGTCCTGGCTCATTAGCAAGAGTAGTGAGCAGCCAATTAATGGACAGAATACCAAGTTCTCAGCAGGCACATCTAACTGTCGCTGAGCAGAGAAAAGAGATCCTTCAGAATTATGTAAACAGTTCTCATAAATGTTGCAAGGTGCTACAGACGAGTATTTAACTAACCTCTCCTGCTGGGAAGTGAAGGAGGCTTGAATCATTTGTCTGTGGAAACGGACCAGAGAAGAGCAAGGCTTTGATTTACTGAGTAGGAAGGACTGCAGCAGATTGCTGATAACTTCTTTATGTAAAGCCCACAAACTACAAAGATGGAATGTGACTGCGGAAGGGATGAACAGCCATCCTGGAAATGGGCAAATAATTTATTCAGAACCAATTGTTGATTACTGTTCACAAAGAAATTTTTAGTCTAAAATGTATTAATTATTTCAAATTGTTCCATTTATTCCTTCAGCAAATAAGGTGTGTGTTTTGAAGATACTCAAGTTGTGAAATGTACAATTGACTATTCCATTCACAATCTGCATTGTCCTGGATAGCTGAATTATTTGCATAATTTAATTACATAACATAGGGCAGGAAAATTGAGCTTTTAATCACCATGAGTAACACTTACTCAAGGAAGAAGTCCTACTGAGGTCCAAAGAGTAAAGACTTTTCAACATTAGAAAATGAGTCAGAATCTGGCCTTATTCATAGTTTGTGCTCTGAGGTAGCTTTACTTCTCCCTTTTCAAATATATGCCTATCCCACACAGTATTGTCAGGGAGCAGCAATAAATACCTTTCGATTTGCTTAGTCAACCAGCATAGCACCAATTCAAAACTGAAATGCTATGAAGAATGATCTGAAGTTCAATAACTCCGGTAGAGGAAGGAGAGGGGGAAAATACCCATTTCTCCAGTGTCTCCATGTTCACAAAGTACAATCATTCACACTAAAAAAAAAAAACCCAAAAAAACCACACCGAAACCAAAGTTCAAGTCTGTTTCCAAATCTAGATAAACATTAGTAGGATAAAAGAAAGACTAAAATATCATACAGAAAATGAAAAATAAGACAGAGCTGCATCCGATTAGCTTTTGGCACAACAAAAAAAAATTATGAGCTGTTCTGTCATCATTTCTGGAGGTCTTGAGGAGGGATCTAAATTGCTATTGTGGGAAGAGCCCTAATAAAAAAAATTACAAACATATGCTAACTTGTGGTGTTTTGTACGCCAATTAACAGCACACCAACACCCCTCCTTCCCCCACCCCCAATAAATTAGACAAACTCAGCAAGCAATATTCTTTAATAAGACAAGTGTTGTAAAGGAGACAGCAGCACAATGACTTGACAAAAAAACCTCTGTACCTTAACACAAATGACAGCAAGAATCTGAAGTGAAATTGTAGCTGCAAATAGCTATCAGGGACACCACACAGCACATTACCCAGTTCGAGCGCAGCAGTTTCAGAATTTGTGTCAGTGGGCATCTGTAATCTATACCTGCACCTGTAAAGGAGAGGGTATGGGAGGACTGAAAGAGAAGGAATGTCCAAAAGGAAGTTTTCTATGAGTAAACAACAAAAAACCCTTTGTGAGCTTTTTCTTTTTACTTAAAAGGCTACATTTTTCCCCAAATTGTGGTTTCAGCACCAACAAATTTGAACTGAAAGTGAACATCAGCTTTATCAGCCATTTCAGTTAGGTATCTCTAACTTTTCTTGAGAAAAGCTGAATAAAAGGTTCAAACCTACCTTGTTCTGTTTAGAGATTGAGCCAAAGCAGCGCTAAAAAGCAGGTCTAGCCAGTAATTTGAATGTCAAGCTATTTGCCTTGCATCATTATTATTTCAGTTTGTACCTGCTTGAGTAGAGTTTTGCCCACATCTGTTATGCTTAGTTCACTACAAGAGCTTGCTAATAAATAAACTGTTTTAATAATAGAGTTTTGGGTCTTGCATTAGAACAAAGTTATCATATATATCTTAGGCCTTTTATCCTCCTTTTATGTGGAGGATGGAAGTTCCTTTTGTGGAGGATTTCACAATTTCATTTTGCTTTCCTTGAGGGAAGAAAACCGCTGATTTGCAAACATCTTCAGATATTGAAAGTATTGCTCTGGATCAAAACATTTTGGTGTTGGTGGACTTGGTGGGGGATGTTATGCAAGAGGGCAATAGGCAAAATAGGGCAATAGGGCAGAATAGGCAAAAACGTTGTTAGGTCTTCATATCCGGACACTACTCGCTCCAAAGCATTGAGGGGATGTGGGTTTTCTGGTGGCAGTGGTGGTTTGGGTTTTGGTTTTGTTTTAACATATACCGTCTCTTAGATTAAGCATTCAGACTTCAGGTCTCTGAATCCCTCAAATTAAGCTTGTGCAAATGTACGTGGTCTTTTTATGCTCTTCTCCTTCCCTCCTCCCCTTTCATTCTCTCTTCCTGCTTCCCCATCCTCACAGCGAAGCCTCCTAGACTTGGCAAGATCTCTTGGGCTCCAGCCAGCTGCTACTTCAGACCCAGGTCGTGCTTTCAAGGCATAGTCCTATAAGCAGGGCGGGGTTGAGTCGCAAAGAACAAACCTGAGCCAAAGAGCACGAGGCCCTGGGAGAGCACACCATGCAGGTGCTGCTGCATGTTGGGGAACCTCTCCATATTCACCACCTGTACAGGCTAGTGGAGACAGGGAGCTACCTCTGACCAAGCCAGATCAGATACCAGCATGACCACGTTAACACTGTGCTGTGCCAAAGTTAACACATCCCATTTTTCTAAAGCACACTGGATCAGGCAATGGCTTTTCCACTGAAATTGAGCTAGTGCTACTTTTGCTTTATTTATGAGTCTCAGCCAAACTTTGTTTGGTTTAGTTCCTCAGTAGTCCACCCCATTTAACACGTTTACTTAACTTTTCACTGAGGTCTAAGGGAATAAATCCAGCAACAGGGAACAGAGGAGGCCATTCAACTTCCCTGGGTCTTCAGCTGGCAGCGTTAATCCTCAAGGCTCCAGAGTCACAAGTCCTCTGCTCTCACAGGCCTATTTCTTGTATGAAAAAAGGCATGTTCAAATTTGACGGGGAGAAATAAGATATCTGCATTAAGTTCAGTCAAGCAAACAGATCTATTTTTGGCCATTCAATTATGTGTTATCAGTTACCCTTTTCTTTAAGACAATTAGAATTAGCCGTGACAGAAAGACCGGTGCAGTGAGCTTTCCCACAGAAATGATAACACCTAAGCCCGATGGAAATCTGAGAGAGCAACTGTTGGTTTCTGCCACACCTCCTGCCAGTCGACACGCTAGAGAATTAGCCAACTTTCTAAGACTTCAGTAAAGCAAATTGAGAGTACTGGATGCACAAGGGAATACATGAGGTAAATTTCACCCTCACAATGGTGCAGAATGAAAGAGTTAAAAGAAGTTCCCTCACACACATTCTACACAAACTTACATGCCCAGAGGCACTGCATTTGGCTTCCTGTACCTTGTGTTTTTCCTTTTTACTTACCCCTAGTGGTTCATTATTGCAGGCCTCTTGACTTGTGAGAACAAGACTCCCCATTCCCTCTGGGAGTTTCACTGCTGCCCTCTCGCTCCCTGTTACTCCTTTTTCTGTTTATTGTCTTCCAACTACCTCTCCCCATTCAGGTTGGGAAAGGAGGTAAAAGGCAAAATTTCTATCATGATTTCTCCCTCCGCCACAACCTCTTTTCAAAATAATTTTGCTGTTAACAAGAGAAGCACCACCATAAGGTGAAGACACCCTGGTGCCTCGAGCCAGGCAGGTTCATTTAGAAAGCAGAGAGAAAGAAACCCACAGGCCAACCTAACAGCACAGAGACATCCACACCACCTTCAGACTCTGATATGTTGGCTGTAACCCGCCTGAATCTTCTCCTCCCTTTGAATCTGTCTGCAGTTTAAGCAGGTCAGGCTCCAGCCTGCAAGTCTCCTACACCTGTTTGCAACATTCAAATCCTTAAAAGAGGCAGTTGCTGCTTTTCTACAGTAGCGGTCATCTCCATAGCAGGTGCTTCCAAACATGTTGTTGCACTAAAAAGAAACCCCCTTTTCTATTCATATCAGTCAGATATTAAATGTACTCGCAGTAAACTCAATTATATTCGCCAAGTCATTTATTTATCTTAGCTTTTCACCCTGCTTATCTTTTTGCCTACTTTTGTGAATACAGAAAACCCCCTATATCAGTCTGAAAAACATTTTAATGTTTCAGACCTTAATTGTCCCTCTGTAAGGTAACAGGTAGCTTCTTATCCTTCTAATAGGAAGCTGCAACACAAGGTTTGAAGTAGCTGTTGCATCTTTTACCCTTTTGTCCAGCCACCTTTAACTTCCACAGAGAACAGAACAGGTGACTGAAAGAGCACAGGAAGCTGAGCTCAAGAGAAATGAAAGTGGTTGAAGGAGAAAAGTAAAAAATATAAAAATAAAAATAATTTACTGCAGGATTTTTCTAAATGTATCCATTTTCCTGGTGGATGCAATAGTGTGTGCTGCACATGTTTTCTTTTCTTTTTAAGAACAAATAATTTGCAGGTGTGCGAAGTTCAACTACAACAAATCTTTCAAACTGAAGCTACATTTTCTTTGTGTGATTAATATGTTACATTACAGCTTGCTTATGAATTAAAGGAACAGAATATGATGTACTGCAAAGGAGTGGTATATTTTCCCTGCTAAGCTACAGTGCTTGTAAATCATTTCCATCACACTTCATTTTTAATTTGAATTCATAAAAGGTTGTACATTTCTTTGTGGTTTTAAATAAAAAAATGATTAAAGGCTGTAAACTTAAGTGCTTATTAAAGGAAAAAATATGTTGATCTGAAACTTCAGGAATTAAAATATATGTAAAATATAAGAAATGAGAACAAATAAGAATTCTAGTTAAGCCCTGGGAATTTAAAGTGAAATTTGAGGCCTTCCTCTATAGATGCATCTGCATTTGGCCAGGGGAAGGTAGAAGGGAAGGCAAGGGTGAGGAAATGGAAGGTCTGGAACAAGACTGTGCCCCCACAACCCAGGTCAGGAATTTTGTGAAGTCAGTTTAGCCAATTGGTAGCTGATCTTTGAAAGAAGTGGAGGCTATGGAATTAAAACCAAAGTAACACAACTTCCCACAAGATGCCAATCCTCATTCCTGCACATCTGTAGATATAGGCCACCAGAATGTCTAACCAAATTGGACCTTCGGACATTATCATAACCTCAGTGAGGCCAGATCCCAAGTGAAGACTCAGATCTTTTGATAGCCTCAAGGTTATGCCTACAGAATAAAAGCTCTGAGGTAGGCTTAGTGAAGCATCTTTAGGTGAAGCATTAGTGTGTTAACATACAGGTCATGCTTCCATTGAATGGGGACTCTATATTCACTTTCTGTTTATTATACCTCTCATCCAATTTAAGGAGAGATCACCATCACTAATACAACAACCAGCAGGGGGAAGTAATTTTAATCACATTAGAAAGAAAGTCATTAACATGGTACCAGATTGAAATTTTACAAAATGTTTTCTATTACATATAGAGTAAATTAAATTACAACTGCTTTTGATGCCTCTTTCAATAAGGTATTTTGCCTGTCAGCAGCAATCTTGCAGAAGTCTAATATTAATGACAACAATGGCCCTGATTCTACACACACAAATTGAAAATTCCATAAAAATTTGCAGCACCCCTGCCTCACCTCTCCATTGACTGATTTCAGTAGGAATGTGTGTTTGAAATAAAGCACATAAAATTTTTCAGTGTATCAGAATGCAAGCAAGTAGTTAAAAATCCTTTTTTGTCTCCCACATAGAACTGCTGTAGTGTTAACAATAGTAGATCAAACTTTTCAGAAAAAAATGGAAGGCTACATTCAAAAGTGCACATGACATCTTTTCAAACAGAAACAGCTCACATTCTAGCTGCTGGGAGTTCCCACTTCCAAAACAGCAAAGTTTCCCCAGAGGAGAACGACGTGGTATGGAGAGCTATGCTCTGCTCAAAGCATTTTAACTTATACCTCTTCCACTTCATAGGGAAAGGTGAGTTGCAAAAACCCTGAGTGCTCTGTCTGGCAATGATGACATTTTCTTAGAGAGTACCCCATAGAGATACCAGGTTTAACCTTCAGAAAACACTCCTGCAGCCTATGTGTGTGCAGTATGACTATATAAAATCAGAAATCTAAAATTCAGAAAACAACAAAGAAAACAAAATCCCCCACCATCGTGCTTTTGTCTATTCTGTTTAAGCAGAAAAAAGCAGAAAAACAAGAAACCAGCAAATAATTTGAGTTTTAAAGGATGATCAAATTTACACTTTGATGTGTTTTCCTTGGTCCGATCTGGTGACCAGGGACGATTCCCTCTGAATTCCATAACTGATCATGGGTTCAACTGTTGAAGAAACCCCTCAACCCCTAGCACATGGTTCCACACAAAGTGGGGGTCAGGTCATGTAGGGTGCTTCCAGATAAGCAGACTCCAGGCCATGCCATCACTGCAAATATGCAGCAACACAGATCGGGACCAGCTTTAGAGACCCCAAGTACAGTGGGGAAGCCTCAGGACTGCCTTGCTCTTTGGAGAATGCTAAAGGTGGTATCAGGGTAAAATAAGCATAAAGTTTAAGATTTTTATTCTATACTGGATGAGAATTTCTACATCTCAGTCGGGATCACTAACCCTGCACTTCGTGTCTGCAATGAGCGTAGGGAAGCCCCAGCCAGCAGGACCAAACAGGCTGCTTGTAGAATCATATTTGTATCAGGCAGCCAAAGAATGTTGTTTTGCTTGGCATTTCCTGCCTGACTGGTTCTCTTCTTAACAACCAAACTTTGTTTGTCTTAATTTAAGATGTTTACTTTTGCTGTGATTGCAACAAAAGCCCATGTCCTCATAAGAAGCAATTTGCAGAAAACAATGCAGGGCAGGAAATCAACTCATAACAATGTCCAACCAAGCCTGTAACATTTCTGCTGGGGACAGTGGCAAACTAATGAGCAATCTCCTATTTACACAGAAGGTATTTAAGTAAGCACAAGAGCCTAGATGATACTAAATTGACACCTCTTGCAGACAAACTGCCTAGTCACAATTTAGCATGAGCAGCAGTGGCAAACATCTATAGACAGTTCAGCCAATACCTTTGTCAGTGATGCAAAATAAAAGCAGGATTTTTGGGGGGTTTTGGTTGGTTGGTTGGTTTTTTACAGATGAAGTTTTGTCTCACAGATCAACCCTGCTGTAAACTCATATTTATTTCAACCTACATTCCTAGCAAATTTAAGCCTTCCTTTGAAATCAGCACAGAATCAATTCCTAAACTGAGGTCCAGACAGAATGATGAAGTCTCACAACAGACCTCATTTGCTGCAGTATTTACGCATTTATTTCTGAAGACCAGCTCTTCTGTATTGAAACTTCCTGCTACAGTTCAGGATTGTTTAAGTATTACAAGGAGTACAAAACGGGACTAGCTGCCAGCGAGGAGAAATTATGCATAATATTTGGGCTTCTTATGGTAGATTAGATACATTCTCAGAAAAAAAAAAATTCTCTCTGAAAGAATCATGTCTTGGACACAGTAGTGTAACTTCTTTGTTCACTATGTTATGCATTCTAAAGCTTCTGGGTAAAGATCAGCCACTCTTTCTAGTCATGTATCATCTGCAAATTTGCGGAGGCTGCACTCCGTCCCACTGTCCAGGTCATTTATGAAGATGTTAAACAGTGTTGGCCCCAGCACTGGCCCCAGCCATGGCATACACCGCTAGTGACTGGCCTCCAGCTGGGCTTTGTGCCACTGATCCACTGATCCAAGCTGGGCAGTGCAGCTCATTTTCAGTCCATCTCACTGTCCACTTATCTCACCCATATTTCATTGGTTGTCTGTGAGGATATTATGGGAGACAGTGCCAAAAGCTTTGCTGAAGTCAAGACAACCGACATCCACTGTTCGCCACATCAAAGCATGCCAGCTTTCTGCACAGCTTCCAGCTAGTGTAGGGTTTTTATTATCCCCTCCTTCTTTCCTTAAGCTCAACCTAAAATAACTTTTTCTGCCCACCATAAAAAAATTAATGCATTTAAAGTGAGTTTGGATTATTTAAGAAATATGCATAACTGAGTACACACACTTTTAATACTAACTGCAAAATCAAATAATACATTTAAGTAAATACCAGTTACAGTTTGAATGTTAAATTGAAAATTAGGCATAAAGTGAATATACCGACTTTCTCCGTGTTCTAAACTTACAATATCTGCTATCTCACAGCCCTGTGGAAGATCCAGTGCAGCTAATTCGAGTTTTTTTATTTATTTCAGTGAGCTCAGGACAAAATGCCTAGGCTTTACTATCAAACAGCTATCAGAAAACACGGAATTCTTTACACGTCAGCTTCTAATAGAGATAGGAGACACAATCTGGCCAGGAAGCCCAGGCTCTAAAAGCACAAGGCAATAGAATGATGAGTCCCATGAGACCATACATCAGTTCAGGGGAATATAGTTCAGCCACAAAACAATCCAAACCAAGACTTTTTAATCTTACTCAACAAACCAAAACATTCAAACATTTCTCACAAATGCCATGTCCAAATTCTCTGTTCACAGTCAGCATCCTGGGAAGTAAGATGCTTTTTCCGCTTAAGGTTCTTGTAAACACATCAGTGATCAGGTGTTCTCTAGCAACATTCACTGTTGATCAGAACTACAGTCTGACTTTAGTTTGTAATTATCCCAAAAACCACCAAGTTATTTCCACACGTAGGGATTTGGTGATACAAACACTACAACATACAGAAAGCCAAAATGAGAGCTTCAAGGTAGCTCTCTTTTTCTTAAGGATCAGAAGGATTTTGCCTGTTTTCCTCCCAATTTCCATTCCCACGCTTACCTTTAGGAATTGATCCCGAAGTAGGCAGGCTGCTCTCTCTTCTGTCACTAGCGGGTCCTTTGTGGGACTGCAGGGTACAGCAGCTTTCTCTGATGGGCAAGCACCTTGTGGCTCTGTCACTGGTATTTAGAACAATCAATGGTAGTTTTAGACCATTTTCACACTTCCACAACAGCTTTTGTAGCAGCATGCTGGAAGCCTAAAACTCACAGTCATGTCCACCATTCCAGTACAGTTAGCAGCTCTTATGAAAGTACCTCAAAACAAGTCTCCTCTTATCCACAGACACACTGGTAGCAAACCAAAAATAAGCAATCTGAGTGCATCCCCACGCCTTTCTGAGAAGAAAAAAAAAGAAAAAAAGCTGATGTGTATTAGTTCATTTTCAGAAGTTTTACGCACTTCTAGAAGACATGTTAAATTCCCACAGAGATTAAAGCAACTTGAAGTGTACGATACTAGCCCAAATACATGCAGAAGCATAGGTATTATCAGTTTTAATAATGTCAGGGAATAGCAAGAACAGGGCTGTTCCAGGAGGAGCTAGGGACTGAGAAAGACCATAGCACCAGCAGGATGCAGTCCCACCATGCCTAAGCTGGGCAAGCAGAGCAGAGTGGTGACAACAATAAGTTTTATCAACAGTGCAACAATCACCAGGGACAGACAAGATAACAAGTCACATCTGAGGTCAAACAAGGAAATCCAAACAACAATTCAGGAACAGCAAGGAAGCAGACTGAAGGCCTGAGCTTAAATGGGGCTCCTGGAGCAATGGGTGTCTGTAGGTGCGGGTGGAGGTCCCAGATGAGGCTGGTCATAGCAATCAAGTCCTATCTGTGCACTTGGGACCTTATTCATTATTCTCTAGTGTGGGGCCTTGCCACCTCTTCTACTCTGTCTTTTTCACACTGAAAATGGAAAACAGATCCACAAGTGATGACTGTCCTTCACAGAAACTGTGAACTTCCAGATGAATTGTGTTCAGATACAGCCTGCTTGACAGGGCTAGAGTACCTAAGAAATGAGGCAGGACATTGCCCAGGGAAGAAAATAATTTTGGGGCTTACCCCACATACTCCATACCCTGAAACTATCTCTTCCTCTTCCAAAGTCCAGCCAGCGTCAAACATAAATAAGACTATCTGAATCTGCTTACACAGACAGGACCATAATAATGAAAGCTGATAGATCCAGTGTTAATTTCATATTTGCTTCCCTTGCTTTGCAGTTAACCATTATTTACTAATAATTCCATACAATATACTCTAGCCCCCAAATGTGGATTAAAGTACCTTTAATTGCATACTCTCCTTGATAGTTCTTTTTACTACTATCCTAAAATGTAACGCTAGAAAGAAATCATCTCCCTGAGATAGTGACTCACAGTATGACTCACTTAGTGTTTTCTTTCATAAAAGGACTGCATTCCACTTGTTCCCTGTTTTAAGTTTTATAATAGGCCATGTTTCAACTGTGATAGAGCGAAGATATGCACATTGTATAGTCACCACTTTGCAAGTTGATTTACTACCACACAAACCATTTAGAGTTCTCCAAAGAAGCTTTGAAGGCTTTAACATCAGAATCTTTCTCCAAGGTCTGCTTTGGTACCAATATTTGATTAAATTAAAACCTAATTAAAGTCTAAATTGAATGATGTGCATTTTCTCTACATTAGACAGACCTATTTGCATTCCATGAAAGATCATTGGCATGGCAGCATGCCATTTGATTCCATTTAATTCAGTGATGTCCCAATGAAATGTGTCATTTCACCTACCAGCTCTCTGCCCCATATAGGCTATATTTGTCATCTTTACCAGGTGCCCAGGGCCTAACAGTTTAGACAGATTTCATTGCCTGAGGTAGTGCATAAAAACATTTAATTGGTAGTAGCCAGTCCACTGAACCATTCCTTTCCTTTGCTTTGTCCCCAGCTCCACTGCTGCTGATTACAAGACATTTTGCTCAGGTTTTGTTTCTTAGTGCAAGAGGCATTCCTCAGTACCTGAAACCCATCGTTAACTATCCTTTAGGTGTTCTCTACTTGTTCCCAGTTATTTTGTTCAGCAGAAACTCACCAAAGCATAGCAGTGTTTATAGCAACCAGGGAATTTTAATTATTTTCATCCAAGGAAAACTGTCTTAAAGTTGTAACCAGAGCAATTATGGCATTTTAGCTGAAAACAATGGAATGGTATTTTGCTATTGGAGGTACATTTCAAGGGGTTCGTTTTTTAAGGCACAGATCTCTGTTGAGTCTGTATTGACACAGAGAGGAATGGTCATCTGTGACATAAAAAGTAGCATTGTTGTCTTCCACAAATATTTGGCAGACAATTTTAATTTATAAGAGAATGGAAGCGAGTTGGTCATTTATAATCAAGAGAGAGCAAGTAAACAAGAACAGAAAATCAAAACCTTGATCACTCTATAAGCCTCCCATACTCAATTTTTGAGAGGAATTTGTGAAGAAAATATGAATGCAACAATCGTGAATGAATACGAGATTTAAAAGTCCACAAAAATTGGTATAAAGAACTCTTCTTTTATCAAAACTGCTTCCTGACAGGTCAGATTTGCAACTGCTTGCCAGAGTGTTGGCTGGTATTTTTGCATGTTTTCTCTCTCATGCAAAACAAAGCATCCTGAACAGGAACGTGAGGTGGGCCTTTTTAAGTCAGCGGCACAACCATTCATGTCACAAATATAATTTTCTGGTTTGGGGCAAGTAAAATCTGTCCCTTATGAAGTTTTCCAAGTGGCAGTCCTCGTCATTTGCGTTCAGGCCTTTCCTCCTTCCCTTTCCTTCTTCCTCTGCTCCTGCAGCAGAACAGTTCTGCCTCTCCTATGCTTTAGGCTTCTGCTTACCACTGCATGATACACAACCCAGTCTCACTCTTCTCCAGCCTTGGATTCAAAAACCTTATACCCAGAGACAGTTCTTGAGGTGTTCCCAGCACTAGCTTGCTCCAGGCTAGCCAAGATCCTTATCCATTAATGCCTTCCTTGCTTCTACAAGTTTTTACCATTCCTTAGAAGTCACACAGTAGACTACCCTAAACCACATTTTCCTCCTTTTTTTCCTGTGTATCTTCACAAAGTGCAAACAGAGTTCTCTTCCAGGTCTCATTTATAAGGGGGCCGTGTCAAACTGTAACCTGGGACTGAGCACCATGTTTTCCCTATAAGTCACACAATGAATATCTAAGAACATTTTTCCTATTTGTCCCTGGAGACTAGATCTCCTACACAGCTTAATCAAAAAGGCCATTCAAAAGGCTGGTAAGCCACTTATTACAACATCACATTTAACCATAGTGATTTGTTGCTGCATTTTGGTAGTAAGTATTTGAAATAGGGATATGCCTCACAGACACTCTGATTTAATGTCATAAATGAACTCTACACCAACTTACATATTTCAAAATTAATATAATAGATAACTGATAGATATTGACATATCTGTCTATTTGTCAAGCCTTCTCCATGTTGGCCATATAAAGCCATATAAAATCCATACTGAAAGACCAATCAGATTCTCAGTTAACGTATTTTTTTCTTCATAAAAGTTACTGGAATTTTTCTGAATTGTACCTGCTGAGCCTGTAATGAAAAACAGTCAAGTGTGGGTTTGCTGCAGGTAAGGTAGGAAAGAGAATTAAATATTCTTCTGTTAGCCCATAACTGTTAAATCTCAATTTGTTCTGCTGCTTTTCTAAAATGAAACCTGTTGGTAAGTCTTCTATGATTACTTCTTACATTAGGTAAATCTGATTTCTTCTCTGATGCAAGAAAGAGCTACTGTCCCCATTTTAGGTATGGAAAACAAGGGCATAGAGAGATCCAGTTAGATATCAGTTAGACGTCAACTCAAGCTCCTACATTTGCCATTGAGCATCACTTTTTTCGGGAACCAACAGAGTGTGAATTCTCTCACAGCACTGTCCAATGCTTAACAGCTGATTTCCGTTAACAGCATTATGCCAATCATCTAATCAGCCATCAAGGTTTTCTTTGCAGTTTTCTCATGTTAAGCAACAAGATTATTTGCAGGTTTCCAAGTTTGATTTGGGTTTTCTTTTTTTTTCTGTATATCTAAATTATGAATGACTAGTGGTATCCCAAGTCTTAGCTGGGATAGGGTATGGAGCAGGACCAAGCACTCTGAGGTGTCAGAAAGATTCAGAAACTGAGTGAGAAGCAAGACATAAATGGTGACTGGCAGCAGAAAGCAGTAAGGAGCACTTCTATTTGTGGGGAGGAAAGTTCATTTGGCAGGAGAGAAAGGTTTCTGAGGGCTGAGCTGCTGAGAGTTGAATGTGAAGTGAGGAAGACAGACATAAGCCCCTCACCTTGTGCTGCCACTTTGACTGCAATTGCCACAGCAGACAGTTTTCTTTGTCCTTGAACCCCTTGGGGGGTTGGACTCGATGACCTCTAGTGGTCCCCTCCAACCCAAAACATTCTATGATTCTATGATCCGTCAGATGAGGCAGCATGAGAATCTTTCCTGGTTACTGCTGAGACATCTAACGATGGCTGTAGCATACCCATAACTCAGCTGAATATGTGACACCTCAGCAGAGAGGCAGGGATGCATGACTACTATGTGAGATACATGAAGTGCTCTCTGTAACGTCCCCTTCTTTTATTTCCTCTGCAATGACTGACCTTTTTGGAGTTAAAGAGCCCTATTTTCTCTGTTCACCTCCCCTCCTGTCCTTTTCCAAGGTTATCTGTGGAGATGATTCTCTCTTCTTGCTGGCGCAACATTTGCCATAGTGACCAGTCTTTCCTGAGCAACATGCCTTGTCCAGACCCAGCTTACACGCATGAGTGGTTCTAACCACATGAAGGACACTTTGAGTCTGCTATGTCAGGCAGGCTCTTTGGCTGGCTGGTATTATCATTAATATAAATATGCCCTTGAGAAGCTAGAAAATAACTGTGCCTGATACAATTCAAAGAATACATAATTTTCTCTTATCCACTGGCCAGGGTTATGAACAAATGGCTGTATGTAGAGAAGGAATTATATTAAGCTCATTAAAAATAATCTGACAGAAAACAGAGGATTCACTTCCACAAAATTGGGCTGTAAATGAAATAATAAAATATACTGTCTTTTCTTTAGCAATTCAATGTAATTTCTCTTATATTGCTAGAACATTCACGATACAGCACATGTATCTTGATAAAACCCTCTATTTTACAAGCATGCTCAGCATTTGCTCATGGCAGGGGAAGTCCAGGTAATATTTTCCTTCAGTCTACACTTGGGCGTGTCCCCTACAGGAGTCACCAGATATGATTCTTCAGTTATTCTAGAGTTAAAGTGATATAAAAAATCCAGGGTTGGTATTTAGCCTAATTCTACTGATAGTGTTTATTTAAACTTTATCTGCCCAGGATGACCAGTTAGTACTTACTTTACAACTCTTGTATTAAGGCTAAAGAATTATATTATTTACCTATTTTTCTGATCCACTAGTCTCTCTTCCACAGTTTAGTAGCTGATTTGATATTCAGTGTATCATAGATAACTATCTTGTTATAACTAAATGAAACGTGCATTTGGAAATGTTCATTAATATCATTATCATTAATTGGTTCTTACCTGAATCTCACTGCTGCAGGGACTTTTCAGATTAAATGACAGATTGCAGCTAGCCTTTTTTTAAAGTAGAATTTTACCAGCCTCCACACGTTGCAAATGAAGTCTAATGGGCCAAATCCTGTCCTCCTACCAATTTAAAAATAAAATTATAGTGTTTAGGTTATTCTTACTTTACACCAAGATATCAGGGTTCAGAATCTATCCCAGTTTGCCGTTTTTGTAGTTAGTGCAAAATTGTATCAAGGCATCTTAATCTTTGGAGGGAAAACCACACATTGAAATTCATTTAATTTTGCCTTTTACTGAACACATTTGCTGAGGTGCATATGGAAGCAGGCAGGAAAAGCCTGAACTTAGGTTAATCAGCAGCAGTCACATACATGAAGTCCTCCTCTCACTAAGCCTCTCTTACTTTGAACCTCACTTACCCACTCTGACGTCCTCTGAGATCAGCTGTCATGTGCCATGTAGCCCTGGCACTACATGGCAACTGAGACACCAACTGACTGCAGCTAAGGATCTGGACTTGGGAATACGCAGACACAGGTGTGTCTGGGATGGTCATGCATCAGATACTGCATGTTCAATGGCATTTATACCTTAAGTTGCACCTGCAGTGTACTGCTAAGCTTTCAGGCTGTAACATAAAACAACCCAGTAATTGGAATAGCAGCTGGCTTGTGACCCATTAAGACTCTCCCTCATACAGCTTGCCCTCCCAGGTTGTTTCTGAGCATCTAAGTGAAACACTTTCTAAAAGGACAGGCAAAGGAAACCACAGGAGTCACACTAAAACCCTGGAATACAGAATTTATTCACTTCTGCCAACACTGAATGAGCCCTTAAGTCACAATGGCTGTTGGACTCCCAGCCTCCCCATCAGAATGCAGGAAGATTAAGCAGTATTTTCTCATACACAAAGCTATATCCCATCTGATTAAAAGCAAATGAGATTCTTGATCCAACTTGTAGGATTAAGTATCTCCTAGAGAGATGACATGAGTCCTACCACATACTTATTATTAATAATTACTCATAAGAGAGTCCACACTGGGATTGACTATAGGTGTAAAGAACTATTTTGTCTTGGTCAGCATATTAATTGACTTCTTGACTTCTCTCATGCAGCGTAAAACAGATTGCTGCAGCAAAGGAAGTGCATTTAACCATCCAGCTGGTGAAGTCCTACATGGCAGATGCTTGTATTTGGAACAGCCACTTCAAAGAATGCAGCAGCCATTTGCAAAACTTCAGCAAAGGAGATTTGTTGAAAAAACGCTGAGTGCTGGCAGAGAGAAATGTGTGTGTGTGTGGCCACATGCATGAATGTAAAAGGAGGAAGGAGACTCTTCTAACTGTCTTTTATTCCTGCAGGAATTTTCCACAGGACTTCAGCATGGAGAATATATTTTTTTTCTTAACTTGGCAGCTTCTATTCTGCCAAAATGACACCTGAAGCAGCATTTGAAGAAAAAAAAAAAAAAAAAAAAACAAACAAAAAAACCCCACAAACCAGCAAACAAGTGCCACACACAACACTCTTCTTTCCTTCCAAAACCCAGCCCTGGATTTATAAAAGTAAAAGAATTTACTGTGTAGGTAAATGACAGATATTAGTCAGTATTTCCAACTGAGAAATGCTTCACTAAGATTGTAGCAAAATATAACTTAAAGCCTGAAACATGTTAGGTAGTACACAATACGCTCTTTTAGACTCTGTGAGCAAATCTAGTCCTAGGGTACAATAAATAAATGTGCCTCACACACAAGCACTATTCTTTCTAATGAAAAAACAATAATAATAAAAAGTCTTTCCTCTAATAAAATTACTAGTAAAAATTATCATTAATGGCAGGCTTTATAACAAATTCTGTTGCCCTCCTGCTGTCCTCCGCACCTGCTGACTGTCTGGCATAGCCTGCCTCCTGCCTTGTCCAGCTGTTTTAAACGATACCTCACTCAGCAATGCTTTTTAATGACAAGGGTTCTGGGAGGCTGATTCTCCATGAAGTATGCTCAGTGTGAAACTGCCCCTCTTTGTCCTTATGACACAGAAAGGAAGCCTGACTCACCTGTTCTCCTCCTGTTGGCCCAAACTTCTAGTTTATTGGTAGCTCTCTGCAGCACCACATCATCCCAAATTGGTAGTAAACACAGTGGAATCCATCACAGAAGAATCCTGCCAAAACAACTTTGGATCGAATTATTCTATTCTATTCACCTCGTCCTCACTACCACAATGAATGTAATTGAAGAAAGAAAAACATAACTTGGTTTCTCAGGCTTTGTTGCTCCCCAGGTACCACAAAAATTAATTGGCCAGGCAGTGTTCACAGCCCAAGTTTTACCAAGTGAGCAGGAAGCCTCCTCACAGTGGATTTAACACGGGGCATGTACTAACAAAGAGGGTGAAGGGAATAGTGAGATTCACCTTGTTGAACACAGCGAGTCTATTTAAAAGTAGCATAAGGGCAGACTCGGAACTCGGCATCTGAGTCAGAAAAATGGTTCCGATAAATGCTGAAGTTACCCACCGAATGCAGTCACTGGAGGTTTGTGCCATTTCCATGCTGACTGTAGACAGCAGATAGTGTGCTCTCAATTCAACGGGGAGACGATCTGCCTTCTGTACAGTACTGCTTTTATTTGAGCCAAAGCCAGTGAGCCACTGGGCTTCCTGCCACCTAACAATGAGAAACACAAATTACAGAAGCAAATGGTCTTTTTAGCATAAACGTTTCCAACATTCTCTGATGCTGCTCTTCCCTAATCCATATTTACCGGTTTGGGGGACTAATTCCTCCGATTTTCCTGCCACTATTTGCATGATTGCAGCTGCCTTTACTGATATGCGATGAATTACATGAAAATAACTAATAAGTGTATGAAAAGGATATGAAAACTACAACTGAACAAGATCCACATTACAGGTGTCTCTTCCCCATTCCTTAGTACCAGACACAGACTGCCTTTGTTTCCCACACTCAGCTGATATGGCACAATCCCAAACTCATTTTAGGCAACAGGAATCTTTCTATTGGCTTCAAGAAGTTTCAGAGCAGAAGTCAGGAAGGAGAAGTTGTCACAGTCATGAAACAACATTTTTACTACTCAACAAGGAGTCACTCAAAAACCAGTTTTAGCCAACTTTAGCAGAACTCTTGAGGAGAAACAAGCTGTGCCATACAGCCCTATGCTGCTGAGGCCAATTCTTTATTTTCTAAACTCCTAATCTTCATTATCATTGTTGCTGACCACTCAAGAAAAGAATCGTTTGATCTTAGAAGTTATTTAGGCTAGGGAGAGGCAGGAAATATAACCAAACAACATATTCCTATATTAAAAGGTTAGTTCAACCTCCTTGCTCCACTAGGTTTCAAAGCTTTCCTCCTAAAGTTTCTACAAAATATCCCTCTTGAAAAGACTGCTACTGACAATCAAGGGAAGCAAGCAATTACACAATCTTGTAATACTCAGAAGATGTAAAGCTAATCAAATGTCTTCACAGTAGTTTCATGAAAGATCATCTGATTTTACGTATGCATATGCAGGTTCTGCAATTTGAGACCACTAGGAAGTTGTACCATAATTCTTAGGGCTTCACTAAGGACTCAGTCACAGAACAGCCTGAATTTCTCTATTACAATAGAGTTATCAGATATTGTTTTGGAAGCTTAAGGTCTCATGCATTTTTTGATCAGATGTCAGCCAATTTTATGGTGATGGCCAGCTAATACCAAAGATAGCTGATTAGTGACCCATGGACCAGAAGTCACCTGAAAGTCCATTTCCCGAGACATCCTTGGGACATCCTTTTCCTGAGTCACCACACCCATATACCGATAAGGAATTTTCACACTATAGTGGCCAAGGTCCCAACACCTTTCTCCTTCATATGCTGAAAAATGCATGCACTAGGTGACCATAAGCCCACTTAGGTGACATCACTGCATTCACCTTAGGCATGTGTCATATGTACATCCATGCACATGACACATACATTAGATCATAAGGTAAGCACACTAACATACAAATGACCTATCTAGTAACATGGTGGAGGAGCATCACACTAAACAGCTCTTGAAAACTTCTGCTTTTTCTTCCTTTTCTGTTACTTCTGCCTTTTTCCCCCAGTGATTTTTAGTTTGGGGAAAGTGGATTCTCTTTTGTTTGAAACACAGAACTGAGAGACAGATTCATGGTCAGATTCCTATTTTAAAAGTTCCAATGCTCAGGAATGTTTGGATTTGGGGTTTTGGTTTGACTCGCCACAAAGCCAGAGTTACATGACCATGGCTTACAGAAGCTCAGGTTTTTTGCTGTCCTCCAGCTTTCAGAACTTTAGGACATGTGGGTTTCATTTGCCTCTGATTTTGAAGAGGTATCACTGACATGACAGCACACAATCCTGTTCTATATTATTTCCTTTAAAAGTTGGGAGCTTCTTTAATCACAATTAATGAATAATAAAAAAACCCAACATGACAAATTATACATTGAAGATGTTGCATTTTCCAGCACTACTTCAGTGCTTACATGTTGCAGTATTTTCTTTTTGTGAAACTAATGTGTATCTGTTACTTCTAGCAGTTACTAGGTGTAATTTCAACATAATTTAAACATGTATATCACAATATTACTTGTGGGAAAAATTATGAGTTTGTTTATAGGGTTTTATTCCTCCCAGAAATGTGACTATAAAAAATTAACATTGTCCTGAATGTATCCTTTTTATAAACACAGCAGGATTGGGAAGGCATTCCAGGACATATAACTGTCACTGTAGCTGGTGTCACCCTATAAGTCTGCTTAGCCAAAATCACTCTCTAATCAGAAACGGTAATGGATTTGTTCTGATGGCATTGGAAACTGATCGTGCAAGTGACAGATATCAAAAACATCATTCCTACCGAACTCTTTCTTCACAGCTGAGATTAAACAGAATAGCCTAATTGCACCTTGTGCTCATTTAGTGTCTTTGGAAGGTAGGATTTTAACATCTATTCTACATTCTTGTAGTCTTAAGTTTGAGCTTTGGAAGCCAGAGAGAGATGAAATGCAGCTTCATTTTCTGTCTTCTAGGGAGATTACAAAAACCCATTAATTTAGCTAGCACACTCTGCACACAGTGGGGGGAAAAAAGATGGTTTGAATAAAGCTCAGGCAGAAACATGACCAAACATTAAGACCCTCCAAGCTCAGAAGCTGCCTGAAGCGTATGCTCTAAGGCTCTCTATGAGGGCTCACACTGAACGGACGCAAGAAAAGCAGTTTCCCTCTGCCCGTCACCCGGCACCAGGGAAAGGAGCCCAGGCAGCTGCCTTTCTCCTGTTTGTGCACAGCAGGGCTGTGAGGGAAAGAAAACAAAGGTCTATAAAGTTAGTTCCAAGGCAGTCACAGCAGACAAAAGATTGTTTAGTGCCTTTGTTCTTAGCTGCAGTTCTGCGTGGTGTCTGGGAAATTCCTATTGGCATCCCAGTCACACAGAAAGGCACTTCAGGTACATATGGCACAAGTGCAATGTTCCCTTTTTATGGGTAACATTTACCTGCAGGGTTTGGCTATCCTATAAAGTGGCATTTAAGAATATTCTCAAAGGCGCTCTCATCAGCAAAGAGAAAAAAATATACTTGTAGCTTGCTTGGCTTCTATGT
This sequence comes from Egretta garzetta, assembly GCF_000687185.1. NCBI lineage: Eukaryota > Metazoa > Chordata > Aves > Pelecaniformes > Ardeidae > Egretta > Egretta garzetta. Next base: position 2,021,674 of record NW_009258754.1, on the reverse strand, counting down.
TCTGTATTAAAGAAAACCTACTCCAGTCACACAAAGGTAAATAGATATTTCGCCATCATCTTACTATTAGTTTGCACTGAGTTTTAAAATTCAACAACATGACCATACTGAAAGGAAAACAAAAGAAAAGACAAGGAGAACCCATGTTCTCTGAACCAACAAGTCCTGAATTGCTACAGAAGAATGTGAGAAAAGGATTTGAATTAAGTCTTTCACCCAGAATCTATAATATTCAGGCTTTGAGGTAACAAGAGCAAAAACATTTCTGCAGATGGGTTCGGGTAAAGGGAAGAGAAAACGTGAGAAGTCTGCACAAGAAAAAAAAATACCTTGTACTCAGTCATCGAACTTACATTAGGTTTGTAGCCAAATAGCTTTATTTTATTTTTCAATTACCAGACAAGCTCATTTATGGATAACATGAGCCTTGGTTTCCTACAGTTTTTAGCATAATAGAAAACTAACTAGAGAAAACTGGCAGATGTAGTTTTTATCAATAAAGCTCTGGTTAGAGGAGTTGAAAATCTTTTCCTTTCATGCTTTCAAGTTCTTATTGTATACAATTGTTTTCCTCGGGGGATTATACCTGATCCCATGAAGCTTTCCCTGCCAAGACAGTCCAGCCTCATTGTGGAATAAGAGCAGACATTGATAGGCAGGGACCTCGAGGGAGACTGTGGCAGCTCTGGGCCCCTCTCTCCCAGCAGGGTTTTGCTGCTCAGCCTATAAGGGTCACCTGAGCATGGCTTAAAGGATCTGGAAAGGAGAGGATATCTGAAGGCCAAATATTTTAAAAATGCAAGCCCTTTGCCATTTCTTTATGAACCTCTCCCATCAAATAAAATAGATTCAACACTGTTTGTTTCCAAATGTGCTGGAAATGAAAATAACTGCAGTTATTGAAGCTGTGGGAGGTACAATGGATATTTCAGCTGCAACAGGATGAGAATGCCCGTTCAAAGGTTCCCTTCGAGCTCTTTATAGCAGACAAATCCTCAAAAGAAAACATACTTTGTTAACTTTCATTTGAATACATCCTGCTCCAGCCAGGCAGCCCACTTAAAATGACACAGAGGTAGTAAATTGTTCTACTGATTGGTTAGCTGGAGTTTAACAGCTTGAGCTTATCAGGAAAGCGATAGGAACAAAAGTGTTGGGCATATCATCATTCAGACAAGACCTCCTTCCACTCTCCCTGAACCTCTGAGGTGAAGGCCTTTAATTCCCCTTTGCAGTAAAAGATGTGTCACGCAAACACTGGGAGATGGACAAAGGCCACCCAGAAGGGATCTTATTCAACAAGCCTTGCATACAGCATCCCACAAGAAACCCCCTTAATGTGAAGTATTTCAATAGCTGCATTTGTGTACGGGTCCATGTTTTTCCAAGAAAGTGTTTGCCTCAAAGTCCCTTATGAGGTAGAAACAACAGGAGATCTTGTCCTCAGGATACTTCTGATATCTAGCAACTGCAAGATGATGAGAAGCACAGACTTCCTGCTATTTTGCTCTGAGAAATGGCACCCCAAGGCATTAAAATGCCCATGAAAATATGGAGGGCCAGATTTTCACAGGCACTCACGGCACACGCTGTTGAACGGAGATTCAAAATACTCAGACCCTGTTTTCTGGCCAATCCATTCAGGCTGCTGACTCCTGGCTCTGAATCCACTCCAGAGCTCAATGGCTTGTGCCCAATAACGTGCACACGCCAGTAAGCCCAGCATTGTCAGACAGCTACAAGCTGATCAGAAGCATTTGTAGGTTTGGTTATTTCTGTTTGATGTTGCAGTCAACCTTTGAATAATTGCTTCTAAAGAAATAGGAGTAAATAACACACATCCAGTCTGGCCAAAAGCATTTTATCAATGCCAAAATCTCCACAATGTACAAGACTGTACAACAGACAAGGACAACCCCTCAAAGGCAACTATGATTGCTGCACAAAAGAGTAACAAAGCTCAATTAATCAATTAAATTGTCTGCCAATAGAGTAAGGAATTCACTGATCAAATATATACAAAATTAGGCTAAATATAAAGTGTAGAGGTCTAGTAAGATAGGATGGCCTTACAAGAAAGTAAATACCACAGGTATCCATTGGTAAGGCAGCCTCAAAATTCAAGGAGCAAAGGAGACCATAGGACATGAAAGGGCTGGAGAGACAGACATTTAGTACATCTCAGTGGTGGTGTTCATTTAACACCCTGAAATAAAACACAATATGGAAATCCACCAGTCAGGTATGACCTCTCATACCCGAGTGTTGGGTATGAAGTCAAAGATACACATATCTTAGATCCTCTTAGGATGTTCTGTAGGAGATTCTATGTGTGACAGCACTAATTTGAGCTTCAGGTAGAGAATCCATATGCCAGAAGTTAAAATTAGATGTAAACTTCCTGACTGAACCCCATGTCCTATGTTTCTTTTGTCTCTTTTGTAACAATATTAAAAATGTAACTATAGCCCCTAGTAAAATCAGACAGATTTATCAAAGGGAAATCATGTCTGACCAACCTGACAGCATTCTGACATGACTAGCTCAGAGGATGAAGGGGGGGCAGTGGATGTTTGTTATCTTGACTTCAGCAAAGCTTTTGACACTGTCTCCCATAATATCCTCACAGACAACCAATGAAATATGGGTGAGATAAGTGGACAGTGAGATGGACTGAAAATGAGCTGCACTGCCCAGCTTGGATCAGTGGCACAAAGCCCAGCTGGAGGCCTGTCACTAGCCATGTATGCCATGGCTGGGGCCAATGCTGGGGTCAACACTGTTTAACATCTTCATAAATGACCTGGACAGTGGGACAGAGTGCAGCCTCCGCAAATTTGCAGATGATACACAACTAGAAAGAGTGGCTGATGCACCAGCTGGTTGTGCTACCATAGAGAGGCACTAAGGACAGGCTGGAGAAGCAGGCCAACAGGAGTATCATGAAGTTCAACAAAGGGAAGTGCAAAGTCCTGCCCCTCGGGAAAAATAACCCACTGTGCCAGAACAGGCTGGGGATTGACTGAAAAAAAAAGCATGTTTGCAGAAAAAGGCTTGGGGCTTCTAGTGGACACCACACTGACCACAAGCTAGCAGTGTATCTTTACAGCAAAGAAAGCAATAGCCTCCTAGGCTGCATTGGGATAAGCAGCTGCCAGCACAAATCTGGAATGCTGTGCCCTGTGCTGAGCTCCCCAGGACAGCAGAGACAGGCAGGTCCAGCAAAGGGCCACAAAGAAGATTATAAGGGCTTGCAGCATCTGACAAATGAGGAGAGGCTGAGAGGGTTGGGGTAGTTCAGTCTGGAGAAGACAAGGCTTGGGGGGCTTTCATCAATGTGCATAAATACCTGGTTTAAGAAGATGGAGCCAGGCTCTTCTCAGTAATATCCAGTGACAGGTGACAGGGCAGGAGGCAACGGGCACAAACTGAAATACAGGAAATTCCATTGAAACAGGAAAAGGGTTCTCTTATGTGAGGGTGGCCAAACAATAGAACAGGCTGCCCAGAGAGGTTGTGGAGCCTCAACCCTTGGAGATAATCAAAACACTGACTGGGTATGGGCAACCTGCTGTAGCCGACCTTGCTTTGAGCAGGGGAGTTGGACTAGACAATCTCTGGACAGCCCTTCCAACCTCAACTGTCCCATGAAAACATGCCAATCACAGTTAGTATCTATGAAAAATAAAGGTAGCTGTAAAGTGTCAAGTTTCTGTGTATATTTACTAAGAATATATTTACTACAGGTTTCAAATTTACCTTGAGGCTCCCTTCAACTTCTCACCAAAGTAAATGTAACATAGGTGTATATATTGAAAGAGAAGCAAATCTCATGACTGATAACTGTTACATTAAACTAACTTTAACACCCATGATGCAGGAGGTGGTGGTGTGTCGGAATGGGAAGTCAGCCCGGAGTAACGATGGAATCTCAATATGAGTATGGTCGTTCTCCTTTATTGCGCAGCTAACAAAAGCATATATAGGCAGAAAACCATAACATACACACATGTCACACTGTGGTTGGTAGAACGCCACTATACACACACTTCCATCGCTACCGTAATTGGGACAGATCATCTGTCCATGTGGAGGGGCTTCTCCTTCTCTTCCAGTCATAGTTCCGCCCACATCCGCTTAAGAGCAGGGGCTGTCGAATGGGACTAAGGCGTGCCCATTCTCACTCAGCCACTCCTCCACAGTGGTGTTAAGCAGAAAAGTTTCAATGCAGCTTTTCACTCCAATGCACTTCCACTGTCTTGAGCCTCATCAAATGTATGTAACGTATGTTTGTATACATTCACATACAGATCTTTGTGTACTTCAAGGAGTATTTCCTCTGTTTTAGATTGTTTGCTTGCTATTTTTGGCAAAATCTAGGAGTTATTTCTTACTTCTATTAATTTCTACCAATATTCTCCTAGCTCACCCCTCCTTGTATAATACCTCTTCTTTATTTCTGCTTCTTTTTCACCTTTTACTCTTCCCAGCGTGTGATTCCCAGTCAAGTGACATCTCATGATAGCCATAACACATCTGAAAACAATCCAGAAGTCACAGGCCTGTCAGTTCACTGCCAAAGACAGCCACTCTGCCTACACTGTGGCAGAGGCTATTTAACTATTCCTATCCATTTTCCTTTTTTTTTTTTTTTTTGGGGGGGGGGGCAGGCAGGGGGGAACAGGGCATTTGGAACAGGTAAGGATAAATCAAAACTTTGGAAAAAATAAGCCAGAGCCTCTTAAATTTACTTACTGAGGTCCAGAAATGCAGAATTGCCTGTTGCTGCTGTTCTAATTCCAGATTTAGTCAACAGTGCTAAAAATTAAACCATAGTACCTCAAGCACACAGAGAGATAGATTCCAAAGAGTCATTAAACCCCCCAAAACAGCTGCAGGTCTGTAAACACTGCTCCTCTTTGAGCAGGGAAACTCATCCCTAATCTCCAAAGTATCATTTAGGATTAAACTGATAGGAAGAATATGAGTTTAAAGAAAAATCTACTGGAGTCTGACCATTTTAGTACATGCAATATTGTTATAAATCCTCCAGTAGTTTGCAGTCTTCATTGCAGATGTCCGTAAGCTATTTGCTTATTTTCCCAAGCTATTCAAGACATTCAAAACTTCCCCCCCCTTCCGGAAATGCTGATATGAATTGTATGGACAAAGTAAAAGAGTACTCTGTTAGAGTTTCCCTTTTTACAAATGAGCCATAAAATTGTCCATTAATCAGCCTTGCTTCCCCAGGGGCCAGGCTGCATTGTTGAGGTTTCCTTTTCCATTTCTGATCCCTGCTTTGTTGAGGAGATTACAAAAAAAAAGTCACAATGCAGTAAACCAAAAAGAATAAGCTTTTGAAAACTGCCCCCCTCTCCACAGAACTTGGGCAGAGCTGGAGTTTTGATCAATGGTGGAGAATTCTAAATTTAAATGCTCCCTATTTTTCATCCTTTATCTTCTAGTAAAATAACAACCCTATCATGATTCCTTCACCTCCCATCCAGAGGACATGGTGTGTTCCTGTCCATTAAATTACTCCAACAAGTTCCATAGCACAATAAAAAGGCCCTTTAAGGTCTCCTGGGGTAAGTATCTACAACCAGAAAAGTAACGAAAAGCTGAGAGAATTTACTGGGGATCCGGCATTTCAGAGCTTTGCTCCTGTTAATTCCTGAGAAAGGTGTCAGCTCTGACAGTGCTTGAATTTATCTGGAGGGCATATCCTTTAAAAATGGGGCGGGAAGAAATATACATCTATTGTACTTGTCACTCCACAACGTGTGCCGTCCGCAGGCACAGGCTCAGCCAGCAACTCTACTGCACATCGGATCTTTGAAGATCCAACCCTTTACCCAGGACAGCCAAGTCTGCACCTGGTTTTGAAGGTGCACAGTGGGAGCAGGGTGAAGGAGTCAACCTCAGTTGCAGTAGGCCTTCTGGCTGACTTTGTTGTGTTTTATAGAATAAGCAGAAAGCTCACGAGACTTAGCTGGGAGCACTAGAAGCTGATGTAAAATAGCACAGAATGAGCAAAGTCCACCAACCTGTGCATGATTATGCTACCTGTAGATTTGGCCCCTAGCTGCCATAGATTTGCTGTCATCTAAAAGCTAATGCCTTTGCCTTCTAGGTGTTAGATAATTTAATATGAACTTTCCAAATCATCCTGTCCCTAATTCAAACTTGGGCTCTTATGTTGCCTCTTCTTCCGTCCCTGTCTTTTGCTATCTGTCACACGTCTGGGGGGAGATGACATAAGCTCCTTGCAGGGGTATATTTTTAGCAGAGCAGCTTATTTAACATGCAAACCAAATACATAATCAAAGTGGGTTTTTTTAAAGGGAAAGCCATCTCAAGGTTGACTTAAAAGCCAAACAGCTTTATCTCACCAAAGTCTCAGTTAAGTGCTGCAGTGTGGAGTCCTATGTTTAAGGCAAGACTTCTCTTTCCAGTGAGGCTCTGTTGATCTATGATCTAATCTAGGCTCTTTAAATAAGCTTTTAAGTGTGTAACTAAAAACCCCTTTATCTGTTATTAATGTCTTGTTCTGTTATCACTGCAAGCAATTTAAATATACTAGTCATATTTGATTAATTCCTCCTCAGATTTCCTTCTCTCCCAAAAATATGTAAAGCTTGGTAAGGAATTTTTTTTTCCCCTCTCTGTATTCCTTATGAGCTCAGCGGCACTCTAACAACATTAACTTCATGCACATAAAACACTGAAATGTCTGGACACGCATGCAATGTGACTCACTCACACCTAGTGAACAAGTTCTCTCATTCAAAGACTACAGAAGTGTAAGTTTCTTGAATCACTGATTTTATTAGTACAAACATGTTGAACTTTACTAACATACTTTTTGACTTTATTGGCGTACCTTATTTTATATGTCTTAAAGACCTTGGCAGTTTTTCCACAGTTTAAATTAACCGAGATAGCATTCAGGGGAGAAAAAAGAATACTTAACTAAATCATAAAGAGAATTTCTCCTAATCAATCTCATGTTAGTGGTGGCTGACCTAAGAAGGTACCTGCCACCTAACCTGGCTTTTTCTCATGGGGGTTCATTTATTCTTATCTAAGGCCAATCTTACCACAGCTCTGATTCCAGTTCACTCTGAGCTGTGGGAAATGCCTTGAGTTTTCACATACTGTTAGGGAAGCCTCATGTCCTGCATGAAACCTAAAGCAATACTCATTATGCGTATTTTCATTGGCTTCTGTGTCACCCAGGAAAACTGTTCTTAAAAAAGAGCAAATAAAATAAAAGCTGCTGAGAAACAATCAGCTGCCTTGGGAACAGTACCTGCCAAGTCAGCTCTTAACTCATGCATCCAGTTGCCACAAAATTTGATCAGCTCCATAACACGTTGCATCCCAGCACTGCTAAGCCTTTTTCTGCAGACAAAAAGAAAGATGTCATAAAGGTCACATCTACCCTTTCTAAACCTTCCAAACCTAGGAAAGAAACACATTCCTTTTCTTATTGCTGCAGTGACAGGTATTTAGCACAGTTGTGAGATAAATGAATGAATATGCAAAAGTTCTGTTCTTGCTTAAATAGAAATACCTGATGAAGTATTCTATTCTGACCTTCAGCTGTCTTATCCATAATTGACTTACACTTACAAACCTTCAGCAGGTATTATGTTGATGAGAATTTTCTGTGCTAGCTAGGAAGGCTTAAGCAAGTTTTGACTTCACTATTAACAAGAAGTGCCTCTAGACAATTTTGGTCCAAGCCCCCATGCCTCCCTTCAGCAAACTCTTGTAAAACTGTCTGAGTATGATCCTGATGCCTTGTGCAAAGTCAGTGACCAAGAGCAGCTCTAAAGCCAGTTAAACTAAAAGAACGGGAGTAAAGCATGTAGAATGAATCAGAGAATCTCATCCTACTAGGTTTTTATATGGAGATACAAATCCAGTAAGAAATTGTCTAAATACTGTAATTCAGCAATATCTGTTTTTTCCATTACTTACAGATTCAAGAAGAGAACAGTCATCATCTCTCATCTTGTTCACACTGACATACATATGTATACACAGATCCTTATCATGCACACACACACATAACTGAGAAAACAAGAAAATATGGGTTCAAAAAGAACCTAAGTACGAAATCAACAAAGTGGAAAGTGCAGATCTTTGAAATGTTAAAACCCATGCTAACGGAGCATTTGTACCCACCCCTTTGTGAATACAGCTCCATGAATAGTGTACAACATTTTTAAGACACATTCCTGGCTCTTACTTCATAACCCTGAAAGTTAAAATTGTAGCATAAAAGTTTCTGTCACAACTTAATGTACTACCAAATTGTGATATATCAAAATCCAGACAAGAAACCACTGAAACCATAAATTCCTTCAAAGTTACTAAGTCTGATGTTTCAGAAAGATAAGTTCAGCTAATTCTGTCTTAATACATAAATTCTAACTAATAGAGAATATAATGTGGGTTACAACATGCACTCCTGAAGCCTTAGTAAAAGACCGAAGGATATAGCTAATTCCTCATGGTATTCACTAGGAAAGAGTGAATTCTGTACCAATGTATCTTCCCTCCTCTTTCTAAATCCATTTTACAACTGTAGGATGTCTCCTTCATTGTCCTCTTGCTTCCAGTAATGACTTGGTTATTTTTTTTATTCCTTGCTCTGTTAACAACCTTTGCAATGCAGAGGGTCTTGCTGGAAAAAATACGCCTGGAGCCTTCATATCATTTGCATATCATTTTAAATACATTTACATGGCATTTTAATCAAGGAAAATGCAAACGCACAGTTATAACTTTTTATTTATAGAGTTCTTATAAGGCACTCGGGAAAACATACAGACAAAATATGACCTTAGGGCTGAAGAGGAAAAAGTATCAGTAAGAAGACTGTTAGCATATCTTGAAAACCCGTCTGATTAAGGTCCTGCTTTACATACAGCTATTATTATTTTGATTTAATCAGTTTTACAATAGAAAAAGTCTGTCTATGCATACCCACATGACTCTCTTCATTCTGGATGTCACCTGGAAGGTATCTGCTGGGACAGAGATGCTTTAATTCATGGGTGCTTGCAATGAACAGATTCTTGACAGATCTCACATAATCCTCTCCTCAGATCTCAAAGTTCTGCTGAAAATAACACTGAAGATAACCTGACATTATTACATCTCCCAAATTGCCATGATCTGGTCAACCTAGCTACATCTCAGATTACCACCGAGAACTTCCAGAGAGCAGACTTCAGACTGTTCAGAAGGCTGGTTGACAAAGTCCCTTGGAGGGCAGTCCTGAAAGGCAAAGGAGCCCAAGAAGGCTGGACACTTTTCAAGAAGGAAATCCTGGAGGTGCAAGAACAGGCCGTTCCCATGTGCTGAAAGATGGGCTGGAGGGGAAGAAAATCATCCTGGCTGAACAGAGAGCTTTGACTGGATCTCAGAAAAAAGAGGGAAGTCTATGATCTTTGGAAGAAGGAACAGGCATCTCAGAAGGACTACAAGGATGTTGCAAGGTCACGCAGAGAGAAAATTAGAAGGGCCCAACTAGAATTTAAATTGGCCAACTCTGTGAAAGATAATAAAAAAAGTTTCTATAAATACATTAACAACAAAAGGAGATCCAAAGAGACTTTCCCTTACTGGATGCAGGGGGAACTACACTGACTGCCTTCTTTGCCTCAGTCTTCTTTAATAGTAAGGTCAGGTGTTCTGTGGGTACCCAGCCCCCTGAGCCAGAAGGCAGGGACAGGGAGCAGAACAAAGCTCCCATGATCCAAGAAGAAATGGTTAGTGACCTGCTTGGCCAATTAGACATACACATGTCCCTGGGGCTGGACAGGGTCCACCCCAGGATACTGAGGGAGCTAGCAGATGTTCTCACCAAGACCCTTTCCAACATCTAACAGCAGTCCTGGATGACTGTGGAAGTTCCACTTGACTGGAGGTTGGCAAATGTGATGCTCATTTACAAGAAGGGCCAGAGGGAGGATCCAGGGAACTACAGGCCTGTCAGCCTGACCTCGGTGCTGAGGAAGGTCATGGAGAAGATCATCTTGAGTGCCATCACACAGCATATCCAGGACAACCAGGTGATCAGGCACAGTCAACATGCATTTACGAAAGGCAGATCCTGCTTGACTAACCTGGTCTCCTGTGACAAGGTGACTCGCTTGGTGGACGAGGGAAAGGCTGTGGATGTTGTCTACCTGGACTTTAGTAAAGCCTTTGACGTTATTTTCCACAGCATTCTGCTTAAGAAATTGTCTGCCTGTGGCCTGGACAGGCATGCTCTTTTCTGGGTAAAAAACTGGCTGGGTGGCTGGGCCCAAAGGGTGGTGGTGAATGGAGTTAAATCCAGTCGGAGACCGGTCACAAATGGTGTCCCCCAGGGTTCAGTGTTGGGGCCAGTTCTGTTTACAACCTTTATCAATGACCTGGACAAAGGAATTGAGCGTACCCTCAGCAAGTCTGCAGATGACACTAAGCTACATGACACTACAGGTTTAGCGGTGAGTCGCTGGACAGCTGCTTGGCAGAGAGGGATCTGGGGGTATTGGTCAACAGCTGACTGAATATGAGCCAGCAGTGTACCCAGCTGGACAAGGCAGCCAACAACATCCTGGCTTGTATCAGAAACAGTGTGACCAGCAGGACCAGGGAGGTCATTGTTCCCCTGTACTCAGCATTAGTGAGGCCACACCTCAAATACTGGTTTCAGTTTGGGGCCCCTCCTTATAAG
>NW_009258754.1:2000028-2010897 GCF_000687185.1 Egretta garzetta | reverse complement strand
GGCTGAGGGGAGACCTTATTGTCCTCTACAACCAGCCGAAAGGAAGGTGTAGTGAGGTGGGTGTCAGTCTCTTCTGCCAAGTAATAAGCAACAGGACAAGAGGAAATGGCCTCAAGTTGTGTGAGGGGAGGTTTAGATTGGATATTAGGAAAAAATTTCTTCACCAAAAAGGTTGTCAAGCATTGGAACAGGCTACCAAGGGAAGTGGTAGAGTCGCCTTCCCTGGAGGTATTTAAAAGACAGGTAGACAAGGCGCTTAGGGACATGGTTTAGTGGTGGACAGGTACTCGATGATCTTAAAGGTCTTTTCCAACCAAATGATTTTATGATCTCACATTTCCTTGAAATACGCTGCTAGTAAGGGAGAAGAACCATAATAATGAAGTTGGCCAGGAAAAAGGTGTTCTGCTCTGCCTCACAAGCTAGCTTGTCACCCACTCACAAGTCTTCCCACCCAACCCTCCCCAACAGCAGCAGCAGACGAAAGCTCCAATTCTCCCCCTGAAAATACAATTATGCCATTAGCTGACTCAACTTTGCACCACTCCTCAAGTTGGGATGCAATCTGCTGAGAAGGAAGTTATACGGGAATTCTGCAGGGAAGAGCAAGCTCTGTAGAGGTTGAAGTGGAGTATAAATTCTAGAAACCAAGGAGTTTGTCAAACATAATCAACCTCTCTATAATTACAGATAAAGCAACAATACCAGAGGAATTTTGTAAGGTCATGCTTTAAAAAGTCAAACAATGCCAGGTTTAAGGCTACCAGAAGAATCTTAAACTTTTTAGACACATACATTCTGATGATTCTCACAATTATACTGAAAACCTCCATGAGAACCTAGGACAGAAATAAAACCTGACTGGATGCTAGATTTTAACTCCATGAAAACTGTTCATATTCCTTATCCAAAAAGTTAAAGCTAAAAATTTCTGCAGAATTAAAATCCTGAGACAACTTTCTACAAGATATTTTCCAAAATGTGACATTCCCCAAATGAAATATTTTCATCTGATTTAGGCCTCTGGAAGCCAGAGAAGTGGCTGACTAAAATTGAGAAGAATCTTCTCAGCTTAGAAATTATTCACAAATAAAACTGAAGAAAGTCTCATCTTCAGTACGTTTGTCCATCTTGAACAATGAATGAAGTGTCTCTCCTGCTTGGAAGTAAAGGAACAAGTGTGAAATAATGTAATTATTGATGGCATGCTAGGTACAAAGACGATGCTTTAATATGCAAGTTCCATAAATATCTGCCTGAATTTGACAAGCAATGCTACAAGATTTAATGGGTACTTCTAAAATATTTAGTGATTCCTAGGTGAAAAGTGCTTTTAAAGTATTATTATTGTTGTCATTGTTGTAGAAAATAGGAAAGGGCACAGTCTTACTAAAGTAAAGGAATGGAAACTACAGGAAACATGTAAGAAAAAGAACAAGTAAACCACTGTGATACTTCAAAAAGCAGTATTTCTAAAGCCATCACTTACAGTTCCAGAAATGTTCTAAATTTTTTTTTTCCAATCTTCACAAAACATCAGCATTTCAGATGTATGCCTTATTCATATGACAGAGTTATTGTATAATCTAAATCTCTTTCAGGGCAACAAAATAAACAAAACTGGTAGCACACTATATAAATTTTGTTTAAGGGCTTTAAGAACAGCAATGACATAGGGAAAAAAACCCGCTCAGGCCCACACTAGTCTGCCAAGAAGGGAATCAAGACCTTCCTTCCTTCTTCTGGGAAATACAGGGCTTCTCAAGTGAACTAAAGCAGCCCAGGTGTCACTGAGGCATATGATATCAACTGAGAGAGTCTGTGGACTGCACTTTTTATCCACCCATCTTCAAAGCCCATTAGTGGGAGGGGACACAGAACTTGTGAGAGAGGGAGGCGCAAGGTAGAGCCAGAGCAGAGTTTTTAGGCAATAGCAAAAGTTAAAACTGGTACCTCTGTGGATTTGGGGTTTTTTGTGTTGTTGTTTTGGTTTGTGGTTGGGAGTTTTGGGTTGTTGTGTTTTTTTTAAAGTATAAACAAACCAAAACAAATGCTTCCCACCACTGTAAAAGTAGAGCTCTTAGAAAAGAAATGTTATGAATGATAGCTCATAACTCATCCCCTGTGTCAGTACCACACTATCCACTTTTCTGATGGTTTTTTTCCCCCTCAAGGACCAATTCAGCAATAAATATGTTCAGAGTTCAGCTATACTTGATGATCACTGGAATGTCACTGTCCCAAATATCTTATTTACAGCTATTAGGATGTTATTCTTTTCACAGCTGCATTATTCATTCCCAAGTAAGCTACGTGTGTGACCTCCACAGTTATGCGGAGAGTTCTTCTGTCTGCTGAGGGGTAGCCTTCATCCAGGTATCACAGACTGCAACTAATGCTAGGGATGATGAAAAGACCCATGACAAGCAAAATATATCAATATTTTTCTTGAATTACCCCCTACTTTCCACAAGTTGCAAACCACTTTTAGGTTATAAAAAACCTGGAAGATGCCAAGTGTTTCATTAAAAAAAAAATGTCATCATCCGGGAATTTCTGCAGAAAATCATACCACTGACTTAGTGAAATAGTTTACAAAAGGGGACATATCTGGCAATCCATGTTTCTTTGACTGGAATAAAATTTCATGAGACGTGATTCAGTTCATCTCTAAGTCTGTGTTTCAAACTCAGCTAAGGCCCATAATTATGGCTGAGCTTTGTAATTTCATATGAAACAACTAGGTAAGCTCCATCCATACTACTGCCATACAAGACTTCCATATTCACTAACTGCTAGCGTATTAAAAAATGCATAGACTGACCAGACAGTATAACATTGTCAGCATCCACAATTTTATTGACATTTTCACTGTATTGGGTGTTTTTCATCAAAATCCCAGCTGCAAGTGTCATTTGACTTTATCCGAAGGTCAGATTTCAAGTTTTTTACCTCTCATTTTAAATGAAGCATGATAGCACAAAGCAGCTGAACCCTATCAAAAATACAGTAACCACCAAAAAAAATGTTATAACAACATATTCTTTTAAAACCTCTCTTGAAGGCAAAGACAATCTCATGATTATTATTAATAACACTACATCAGTGTAGATCAAACTTAAGGACAAAACTGGATTTTAAGCTGTGAAAGGTCACACTGGTCTTGGTACCTCTACTTGCCAGGTCTATTTATATTTGATGCCAGCATGACTGTAACTTATAAAAGAGCATCTATACTTTTCTAAAACAAAAATGTGATTGTAATTTTAAGATTTATATAGAACAGGAAAAAACTAGAAAGAATATGTAAATCTTTGTGATTTATAAGAATAGGTTAATATTTTAAAATTACTTCCATAAGATGTAGTTCAAGAAAAAGCTGCACTGAAATCCAGAATAAAATGAATTTTATATCAATTTTTTTCAGCAATTAGTAAAAAAGTTGAGAAATAACAGAGCTTGCTATATTAGCACTCTTTGATAAACAATGTGTGGCATGGTTTTTTTTATGAAAGGCTAGTGTCTGTGCAAAAAGCTTAGCTTCTTAAGGCTTGCAATAAAAACGTGAAATATTATGAACTGGGCAGTGGAAGGATTTGCAACACCAACAGATTAACCTTCATTCTATAAAGTAGACGTAAGCAAATAAAAGAAACCTGTCTGTCATCAATAGCACTATGATGACATGAGGAAGGTCACATGTGCCAGAGTTTTCATTTCTTCCACCAGGGAACATGAAACATGTCAAGTACATGATCATGTACCTGGAGGAGCAGCAATACTGCTTGTGATTAATCATCCTTTTGGCCTCTTGAGCAGAAAACTAAACTGTCAGAAGTCAACAAAATAAAAAATGTAATTCATGCATATACAGCTCAAGATCTGGAGACCACTATCACTAGAAGTGAAGTGTCAGAAACTATTCAAAAGTCATTGATAGTCACCTGTCCTGAAAGATGACAATAATTCTGAGTATCTCAAAATTTTCAATAACAACCAGGTAGAAGACAAAGACCAGATCTTCTTCTTGTCTTTTACCCATTTGATTGTAAAGTTACAATTTATGAAGTCATGTTTCTGAACAAATACTGGGTTTATTCTGCAGTTTTTCTGTATTTCTGAAATTAATTTGGGTATTTTTTCCCTGAAATTTCCCTGTTTTCAAGGGTTGGGGTTTTTTTGACAAGTATTCCATTATAGATGTGCACTTCTCATACTTTAAAGGTTGTTCTGATCCAAGAATTACCCCAGAGAAAGGTTACAAAAATAATTTTTTTTGTTTCTGTAACATGGTCTAGTTCTTTTCAGGATCTCCAAACATCAAAGATGGACTATGTCACAGTTTAGAATACAGCTTAAGTCAAGCGTTGTGAAGTAGGAAGAACAAAAAGTGAAATATGTCAACTAAAAAGCTTAAAATACTTTCATCTATCTTGCTATCTATATTTGGTTGAAATATGCATATTTTTTAATATTTCAGTGTGATCATATTGGCATGTTTTCCTTCACTTGCTTAAAGGATAGTATTAAACTACTCACAATACAGAATGTTAAACTCAAGAAGTTTATGCTGTCACATATGAAAATACATATATACATGTATATATAAAGCTCCTATCTTAATTCCACTTTAAGGAAGAGCCAAGCACATCTAAAGTCCATTTTAATTATTTTTTGTTTTCACATTTTCTTCCTGAGTTAAGTTCAGAAAGAGAAAATGTATCACCAATAATATTTTAAAGCCATCACTTAATGTTCTATGATACACTGCTACACGTTTCAGTTTCCAGACCTTTCAGCAGTTATACAGCTGTTATTTATGGCAATAGCTACTAGTTTTATAGGCTGATTATCAGAAAGGGAATAGGAGTTGGGCTTTTTTTCTGGCTTCTGTCTCTTCAAAAATGAAGGCAGAACAAAACTGGTACAAATAAGAAGGAAAGCGTTCCCCAGCCTTCGCTTAGTTTGCGTTGTTTTCCTTTCAGATTCTTTTCTATGGACTCCCACTGAAAACATGTCTCTAAGGAGCATTTGTACAGCTAAACTGACAGGTTACTGGTGGCCTTTGTCTTCCTGTTTTTAACTATTTTCATTCTTCCATTATGTCAACCACCAAAATATTCTTTCCACATTTATATACTGGTGTCAGGTCTCATAAAGCTACACAACACTGAAGTAGTATTTGATTATCTCTTGCTTAACAGCTCTCCAGTATCAAGCACCTAAGTAAGTACAGCTCCAAAGACAACACAGTACAACGTTAAGTGAATTTTAATAGTAAAGATAAGATGGCAAGTCCTCTCCCCCTCCACCTGTCAAACAAAAATACATTGTATCTGTTACATAAAATACAAACAGTAAAGTATAATTATTCTGATTTAACAAAACATGAACAGCAACACATTTCAACATCAACAGGCAATCATTAGCACGTAGGCCAAGTTATCATAGGAGAAAGGAAAACAGATAAATGGTTTAAAAGAAATGGTCTGTTACTAGAAACACGAGCTCATATGTCCCAACAAATCATATCACAAGAAAAAGATTAAATTGACGTGCTCACAAGCATAGGTTATAGAAGCAAAATAGAATAGAGACGCTCTTAATGATAATTAAGAACTGAAACAATCATATTATAAATATTCTTTCTATAAAGATAGCTTCACTCCTTAGAAAACATTTCCAGGTTGCAAATGTGTAATTGACTTTTTTTTTTCTTCCTTGTTATGAAGGATGAAAGACCACAGCATCTGTTGCACTACACAATTGGTCTGTTCATAACACTGTAAAGTTGGGCACTTAAAGGTGAAAATATGCAAGAGGCTTTTCTCTCATTACTTTATTTCTGCAGGTCTGTAAAACTGAAAGGATTAAAACTTCACATCCATTGATTACGAGCCTAGGGAAAAGACTGGAATGGTGCAGTTAATACCCAGCTTCTTTTTAAAGTGAAAGTCACAATGACTTATTCTGCCTACAGAAATAAGAGGATCTGGCTGGAAGAAGATCTCCATAACGTGGAGGGCAAATCTTAACACAATCAACTTTTTTGAGGTTTTCTATTCCCATGGCGAGAAAACAGCAGAGGTGTTAATTGTGAACCACAGTTCAATATAAAGGCCCCACAGAGCACTTGGTACTCAGTTTTTTGTTTCTCATGAAAGGCCCATTTTTTTTTTTAGCTAAAAATTCAATCTCCTACCCCTCTGTTCCACTCAGAATTCATAGTTATGCCTAATCTGCTGCTTTTCTGGCTCACTTACAGGCCCTGTTGGCAGGTAGTGAATGCAAAATCATTTTAATGGGGGAACCCCTGGGAACAGGAGCAAAAGTTTTGAGCATTTGCAATTTTACAATGACGTACAGCCAGCTGTTAGAAGAAATAGGCCTCCATCACTGGAGCTCACTGGAATGAGACTATTTGCATGGATATTTTCAACTCGGCAGTCTGCTAAAGGAGGAAACTAGGTCATCCAAGCAACAAAAGAACAGGATTGGCCTGGACAAGGAAACATCATGAGGACATATGTTACTTATTAAGCCTATTGCATGACGACAACTCCATCCCAAAGTTGAGGGCCACAAACTGTTGAGGCCACAAGCAAAGTGAGGGCCAATAGAGCTTGAAGGCCCAGATGAGACGGTAAAGCAAATAAAATTGGTTCAAAGCAAAGAGACAAAACTGCTGGACAAGGACAATTTTATATGTTGGACGGTTTATACAAACATGAATTTAATTTGGATCTAGCCCAGAGCACATTTTGGGCAACAGGATCAGACACTAATTCCCATCTTTTCTATTACTTACCATCTCCTGAACAACAGCTTTAAGTTGTTGGCACAATTGGTGCCAAGTTTAAAGAAAATGGACTTAATTCATTTCCCACTGAAATCAATAGAAATCTCTCCTTGTCTTCAGAGGAAGGTAGATTAAGCCGTTAATTAGCAAGAGCTCATAACAATACTATTATAGAAAAATTATAAAAATTGTAAGAAACAGGAGAACAAACTGAAGAATAAGTGGTTAAAAATAATAGGAAAACTTTTTAAAAATATGCATCATTCTCCCTTTGATACAAGAGTCAGCTATGATGTCCTATTTCACATTCATTTCTTCCCACTTATTCAACTGATCGATGGTTCCCAAGGTACCTGTTTATCTTGTTTTCCTCTACTTCAGTCTTCTCCATGGAATTGCTCTCTCAACTCTTTCATGTAATGCAAGCATAGTTTTCGATCCAGTGCCTCCTAAAACATCCACAAGGAGGAGATTAAAAGAAAAACATCTGTTTTAAAAATCTTGTATTCATTTGGGTGTGAGGTTTTCTGAAAGAGGGTAGTGGTTTATAGAGCGGAACTCTCCTGAATTCCTTTGAAAAAAATCTCACTTAAGTCAAGAATGGTGTCTCTGTGGGGACACTAGCTAGGACTCAGTGAATGCACTGTCAGAGGGTCAAGATACAAGGTGCCTATAGGGCTATTCTAAGCAAGGACTAAAGCCTCTTTCACACTCAGAAGTTAGAAAGGGAAATCAAGGAGACAGGGGGTTCAGTTGCACTGGGCCAGGGAAGAGGAGGAACATTCACCAGGTGAGCATCAGCTGGGAGAGAGAGGCACTAGCAGGTCAGTGGTAAAACCAGCTACTTGTGTGTCTTCATCCTTGGAGGTTTTCAAGACCCAAATGGATAAAGCCCCAAGTAACCACAACTAATCTCAGACAACCTTGCTTTGAGCAGAGTTGGTCAAGAAATGCCCTGAGATCCCTTCCCACCTGAATTATTTTGTGATACTATGCTTCTTACTGCCCCCACTTCTTAACCTCTGTCTCCCACCTGAAAGAAAATAAATAAATAAACAAATCAGCCAAACACAGTTACTTAGGGTAAGAAAAGAAAGTAAATAAATCTGCGTGTCTAGTGACTTGCGGAAGGGTTTTGGACTAAAAGATTTCTTAAGGGAAAACCATGGTATCTATACCATTCCTGACAGATCTATAGTTTACAATCCTTAAGATTTCCAGTGCAGAGTAATGGACACTCAAGAGCCTCTGCTAGTAATTTATCCTGGAACACCACTATCCTTCTAAAAAAAGTTTATCCTAACTCGGTACCTAAATCTGTTTTGCTGCAGTGTAATTCCATAACTTCTTGTCCCAGCTGCTAGACATGGAGGGCAGATTATTCCCTCCCTTTTTGCAGAATCTTGTTCTGCATTTTTAAATGAATCTATCTTTTATCCAGTCTGAACAACCCCAGTTTATTCAAACTTTCCCTGCATTTCAAGTTGCTGACCATTCTCCTTGCCCTCCTCTGCACCCTTTCCAGTTGGCCAATATCCTTCACAACATGCAGTGTCTAGAACGGGACAACCTACTCCAGCTGGGACTGATGCAGGGAACAGAGTAGAAAGTTGATTCTGTGTATCTCGCAGGCTATGCTCCACAGAGTCATGTTTGTTTTATTCACGGCATCATGAGGCCCTTGGCTTGAATCCTACTCACAGTCAGCTATGACTATAAGCTAGATGTTTTCCTTCAGAACTGGTATTAGCTCATATTTGCACACCAAATACTGAAGCAAGTTGATTAGTTCTGCCTAAATCTTGCACCTCTACTTCTCTTTTCTGGACAGTATCCTGACTTTTCCAAGTCACATCTTCAACTCTCCAGATTATTTTGACTTCTAATTTAAATCTAACAAACTTGCAGGTCCTTCATAAGTCTAACAATCCCTCTATTTCACCATTTCAGTCATTAATGAAAATATTGACCAGAACTATAGAGTTGTGTAGGTAGGAGGAAGCTCTTATTTCCTGAACTTCTCTCCTAACCTCCTTTTCCTCCTCCTTTCAAGTCTATTTCCTTCCTCCCTCCCTAGGGCATCTTCAGAGCGCAGGCAAAGAACAAGAGGAGAAGGCAGGCTTCAGCCAGCCCGGCAGTCAGACACATAATTTAGTAGTGATAAAGCCCAAAAGCAGCAACAAAAAGATAATAGGTTAAGACAGTAGAAATAGCAGTATCTGATATTCCTACATCCCCTGTAAAAAGCCTTCTGGCTGAGCTCAGCCCATTCTGATGAAACCCATTAGAGAGTCTACAGTGTCTTAGCACCACACAATCTTTCTAACTCTTTTCAAATGTTCTCCTTGTATGCTCAAATGCAGAAACTTTCAGCTTAATTGCTTAATTATGCACTCAGATAATGTAAATACAATACTTGGGCTGCTGTAAAAAAAATCCAATTTTGTCTGCTGGCAGTGTCTGAGTGTGAAGCAATTTGCAGTGAGGAAAATTCTGCCAGAAATCTTGATAACATTCAGTTGTGTTTGAGTGATTTCAATTTTGTGGTATTTCCAAACACTGGTGCCCCCTTCCTAACTGTGTAATGTCCCTCTTAAGACAATGTCAGAATCAAGGCCAAAGCCAGTAGTCTTTATGGAAGGGTTTAAATATATATACATATCTCCCCATATATATATATATGGGAATTACTGTGACTCTCAAGAGTGAAAGTACTAGTCTATTGCTAATATAAGTCAAAATGGGAACTCTGCACTTTGGAATAGAGATTGAGCACACAACTGGAAATCACCCACAGCTCAAGTTGTAGATAGATGCAATTGACCTTGGCTCTGGTCAGCAACACACAGTGGAAGAGAATCTCTTAAAAAAATAAATCAGAGTGCTCCTCCGCTATTAGATTATTCAAATTTTATGTTAATGTAGTTGCATTAATCATAAGTTCAACTGCCCTAGCCTACTGCTAGAGAAACAGGTGTAGACCTCCAGAAAGCTTTAAAGAGAGGTTTAGCTACACTTCCTGTCAGAAACCTTTAAATAAAAGTTTAACTACACTTCATGTCAATATCTATCAAGGACAGCAAAACTTCTTTGCTATTTTCTACCCCATTCAGCACTAAGAAGGATATAGGATTCTTTTTTTCCCCTCACTAGAAACTGAGTTTGTTCTCCCCACCCCAGTCAGGATTGACCTACTTAGATAGTCCATGAAATATAAAACATTATTGCCAGGTGCGTTGTTTTCCTCCACAACAAAGACTCTCTTCATGTTCCCTGAGTGTATCATGCACTAAAAGACATCTGCAAAATCTCGGAGAAGGCAAACACAGCAATCCAGACAAAGAAAATACACTTAAGATATAGTTACAGAAGTGCTCAGCATATCTATTTGGAATATTGTTTCAGTTTTGTCCAAAGTTAGTAAGCAACTTAATAATACCATCCAGATGTCTACCCCAAAGCTGGATAGTTATGAGTGGCAGGGTATCTGGGGTAGTATGGGTAAATGCCTAGAACGATGGGCACCTCCAATGTTTTGGAAATTCACTCCTGAACAAGTGCAGAATCCTGAAAAACTGGTAGAATATTTGGAAAAGGTATGCTGTCACCCTGGCAATGCTAATTTGGAAAAGGTATGCTGTCACCCTGGCAATTTTAAGCAAACACAAACCACTGCAATGTGCTGGGGCCTGGCCCATGCTTACCGAACCCTGTTCAACACTCTTCAATACATCCAAAGGGACGAGAAAGTCTCTGGATCTGATGACAAGGCCGCAGCCACTGCAGCTACTCCAACCTTGACCACAGCCACTGCAGCTACTCCGACCCCAGTGATATGCACTGCAGCTACCCCACCCCAGGCCGCGGGCACTGCAGCTGAACCAGCGAACCAACCCGTGCCAGTATCAGTCGCGCCTATACAAAAGAAGAAATCTTGGAAGCGAAAGTCAACTCGTTTAGAAATGGAGGATGAAAAAGCAGGGCCATTACAAGAGGAGGAGGAAGAGCTCATAAATGAGACAGAAACCACCCGATCCCTATCCTTGAGTGAGCTGCGAGATATGCGAAAA
>NW_009258754.1:1958893-1998968 GCF_000687185.1 Egretta garzetta | reverse complement strand
TGCCATCAAGCCATATAGGGGCAGAATCCATTTGTATTTCTGGAGTGACAGGGGGATCTCAGGAGCTGACTGTATTGGAGGCCGAAGTGAGCCTAACCGGGAATGAGTGGCAAAAGCACCGCATTGTGACTGGGCCAGATGCTCCGTGCATCCTTGGCATAGACTACCTCCGGAGAGGGTATTTCAAGGACCCAAAAGGGTACCGGTGGGCTTTTGGTATAGCTGCACTGGAGGCAGAAGAAATTAAGCAGCTGTCTACCTTGCCTGGTCTCTCAAAGGACCCTTCGGTTGTGGGGTTGTTGAGTGTTGAAGAACAACAAGTGCCGATTGCCACTACAACAGTGCACAGGAGGCAATATCGCACCAACCGAGACTCCCTGATTCCCATCCATAAGCTGATTCGTCGACTGGAGAGCCAAGGAGTGATCAGCAAGACTCGATCACCCTTTAACAGTCCCATATGGCCAGTGAGAAAGTCTGATGGAGAGTGGAGACTGACAGTAGACTATCGTGGCCTGAATGAAGTTACACCACCACTGAGTGCTGCCGTGCCGGACATGTTAGAACTTCAGTACGAACTGGAGTCAAAGGCAGCCAAGTGGTATGCCACAATTGATATTGCAAATGCTTTCTTTTCAATCCCTTTGGCAGCAGAGTGCAGGCCACAGTTTGCTTTCACTTGGAGGGGCATCCAGTATACCTGGAATCGACTGCCCCAGGGGTGGAAACACAGCCCTACCATTTGCCATGGACTGATCCAGACTGCACTGGAACAGGGTGAGGCTCCAGAGCACCTGCAATACATTGATGACATCATTGTATGGGGCAATACAGCAGAAGAAGTTTTTGAGAAAGGGAAGAAAATAGTCCAAATCCTTCTGAAGGCCGGTTTTGCCATTAAACAAAGTAAGGTCAAGGGACCTGCACAGGAGATCCAGTTTTTAGGAATCAAATGGCAAGATGGACGTCGTCAGATTCCAATGGATGTGATCAACAAAATAACAGCTATGTCTCCACCAACTAGCAAAAAGGAAACACAAGCTTTCTTGGGCGTTGTGGGTTTTTGGAGAATGCATATTCCAAATTACAGCCAGATTGTAAGCCCTCTCTACCAAGTGACCCGGAAGAAGAATGATTTCAAATGGGGCCCTGAACAACGACAAGCCTTTGAACAAATTAAACGGGAGATAGTGCATGCAGTAGCCCTTGGGCCGGTCCGGGCAGGGCAAGATGTAAAGAATGTGCTCTACACCGCAGCCGGAGAGAACGGCCCTACCTGGAGCCTCTGGCAGAAAGCACCTGGAGAGACTCGAGGCCGACCACTAGGCTTTTGGAGTCGAGGATACAGAGGATCTGAAGCCAACTATACTCCAACTGAGAAAGAGATATTAGCAGCATATGAAGGGGTTCGAGCTGCTTCTGAAGTCATTGGTACTGAAGCACAGCTCCTGTTGGCACCCCGACTGCCGGTGCTGGGCTGGATGTTCAAAGGGAAGGTCCCCTCTACACATCACGCAACTGATGCTACGTGGAGTAAGTGGGTCGCACTGATTACACAACGGGCTCGAATAGGAAACCTCAGTCGCCCAGGAATCTTGGAAGTGATCATGGACTGGCCAGAAGGCAAAGATTTTGGACTATCACCAGAGGAGGAGGTGGTACGTGCTGAAGAAGCCCCGCTGTACAATAAATTGCCAGAAAATGAGAAGCAATATGCCCTGTTCACTGATGGATCATGCCGTCTTGTGGGAAAGCATCGAAGGTGGAAAGCTGCTGTATGGAGTCCTACAAGACAAGTTGCAGAGACTGCTGAAGGAGAAGGTGAATCAAGTCAGTTTGCAGAGGTGAAAGCCATCCAGCTGGCTTTAGATATTGCTGAAAGAGAAAAATGGCCAGTGCTCTATCTCTATACTGACTCATGGATGGTGGCAAATGCCCTGTGGGGGTGGTTGCAGCAATGGAAGCAGAGCAACTGGCAGCGCAGAGGCAAACCCATCTGGGCTGCCGCACTGTGGCAAGATATTGCTGCCCGGGTAGAGAACCTGGTTGTAAAAGTGCGTCATGTAGATGCTCATGTACCCAAGAGTCGGGCCTCTGAAGAACATCAAAACAACCAGCAGGCAGATCAGGCTGCTAAGATTGAAGTGGCTCCGGTAGATCTGGACTGGCAACATAAGGGTGAATTGTTTCTAGCTCGGTGGGCCCATGACACCTCAGGTCATCAAGGAAGAGATGCAACATACAGATGGGCTCGTGATCGAGGGGTGGACTTAACTATGGACGCTATTGCACAGGTTATCCATGAATGTGAAACATGTGCTGCGATCAAACAAGCCAAGCGGTTAAAGCCTCTTTGGTATGGAGGATGGTGGCTGAAATACAAATATGGGGAGGCTTGGCAGATTGATTATATCACACTCCCACAAACCCGCCATGGCAAGCGCTATGTGCTCACCATGGTGGAAGCGACCACCGGATGGTTGGAAACATACCCTGTGCCCCATGCCACTGCTCGGAACACTATCCTAGGCCTTGAAAAGCAAGTCCTATGGCGACATGGCACCCCAGAAAGAATTGAGTCAGACAATGGAACTCATTTCCGAAACAGCCTCATAGACAAATGGGCCAAAGAGCATGGCATTGAGTGGGTCTATCACATCCCCTATCATGCACCAGCCTCTGGGAAAATTGAACGATACAACGGACTGTTAAAGACTATGCTGAAAGCAATGGGTGGTGGAACATTCAAACACTGGGATACACATCTAGCAAAAGCTACCTGGTTAGTCAACACTAGAGGATCTGCCAACCGAGCTGGCCCTGCCCAATCAAACCTCTTACGTACTGTAGAAGGGGATAAAGTCCCTGTAGTGCATGTAAAAAATATGCTGGGGAAGACAGTCTGGGTTACTCCTGCCTCAGGTAAAGGCAAACCCATCCGTGGGATTGCTTTTGCTCAAGGACCTGGTTCTACTTGGTGGGTGATGCGGAAGGACGGGGAAGTCCGATGTGTACCTCAAAGGGATTTGATTTTGGGTGAAAATAGCCAATGAACTGAACTGTATAATGTTAATGGCTGTATAATATAGTATGTCATCATTTTTACTATTGCTGTATATCCTATCAATGGTATAGCAGTAAGAATCGCCCAGATTAAGAAGAATGAATGTTGAAGAAACTGAGGAAGTGCAGCAGATGGAACCAGAACTGACTTCATCATGCAACAACCCAACACCAGACCCCATCTCTCCTGCCCTGAAAGACTGTTATGACAGATGGAGTCCAAAACCGTGGACTAAATGAACCCAATGGACATTTTAGAGGGATGGCCCATAGACTAAGGGAATGATATCTGTGTTGTGTGTATATATATGTATATATCAAAAAAATGGGAAAGTGGTGGTGATTAATTGGAATGTATTGTAAGGGTAGGACCTAAGCATGACGTAAATGGTATAGAATAAGGGGTGGATAATGGCCTGGTTTCGGCTGGGATAGAGCTAATTTTCTTCATAGTAGCTAGCATAGTGCTGTGTTTTGGATTTAGTACCAGAAGAATGTTGATAACACACTGATGTTTTCAGCTGTTGCCAAGTAGTGCTCAGACTACTCAAGGACTTTTTGAGCTTCTCCTGCTCGGCCAGGTGCATAACAAGCTGGGAGGGAGCACAGCGATACCATATAACGTCATGCTGGGGGGGGTTAGTCGGTCGGTCGGTTGCGGGGAGACTGCTCGTGGCTCGGGACGTGCTGGGCATCGGTCAGCGGGTGGTGAGCAATTGCATTGTGCATCATTCATTTTGTATATTCTGTATATTCTGTTATCATTCTCATTATTACTATTATTTTCTCTTATTAAACTGTCTTTATCTCAGCCCTCGGCTCTAACCTTTTATTTTCTTCCCAATTCTCTCCCCCATCGCACTGAGGGAGGGGGGGAGTGAGAGAGCGGGTGCGTGGTGCTTAGTTGCCAGCCGGGTTAAACCACGACAGACAAAAATTCAATTTTATTTTTCTTCTTAATAATTTCATAACCAGGAAGAAGAAAGATTTCTGAGGTTTCCAGACCGGGGAAGCACTTTCCACTTAGTTTAAAGAACTGCAGGCTTGTCTTAGTACCTAGCAGTAGCAATACAGGCAAAACATCTCAAGACATCTCCTGCCTTTTCACAATAACTTTTTCAGAGCAGTGCTAGAGTAAAATAATGACAATCTCACATCCCTGCTGCCAGCTCTTACCCATTGCATGACAGCAATATAAGCATTTGGCAGGCATCCAACAAGCCAGAACTTAAAATTATTTAGCTGAAAAATAAAGTAAGGGTGTTTGCCAGTTTCTTTTTAAGCCAAATGCATTCCCCAATCAGGTTTACCACTTTCTTCTGCAAGAGCTTGTGCTCGAATAGCAGTCGTTTAGCACAAGGGTGAAGACTACGTAGGTTGTATTATTAGCCAACCTCTAGCTGCAGTCTCAGAATCCCAGAAGAGACGTTAGCATGTTTTGAGCAGTAGGCTGGTGGGAGGGAGGATTCTGTCACTGAATTCAAACCTGGTCTCACTCACACTAGCTACACACCAATATGCTGTTCTCAATTTTCATCCCTGTAAGGAAAAATCAAGACCAATGAGTTAATGAAATGTCGGGTGAAGAATCAGCTAAACATGTCAAAATGCCGCAAAAAATATTGCTCCCAGAAGAGAAAGAATTAAGAGAGTTCACCAGAAATGGCACATGGCTGGTGATCATTATTAACAACCAAAAAAGAAATTAAGAAAAAAAAAAAAAAAGAAAGGCCTTCTCCCACCCCACAATTCAGTCAGATCCTTTCCTGACTACCACTCTAAAATGTTAAATTATATGCATTACAAAAGATTCCAAAATAGGTATGGCAGTCCCTCTAGTTCAGGTTTATTTGCAGCATTTTCAAAGATGAGGAAGCTCCCGTGTAGTTGAACCTCAATATTATTGAATCATGATAAGTAACAGCAACTGATTCTTAACCATAAAGATCAAATCCAAATCTCACCTCCTCTTAAATGTCATTCTGCTATCATCCTTCTCTTCATTAACTTTTCTTTCCATGTCGTGTTTTTCATTATCAATTCTATTCAGTGAGCATAGTTCTGCAATTAACTTTGCAGCATTGTTGTTCATTTTCTTCCCCCAGCCCATAATCATATCTAGTGTGCCTTTCTGTAAGAAACAAGCTTAACAGGGTTAACAGATGCCAGTATCGTACAGCACAGTCATGGAATCCAAATACCTAACAGACTGTTATATGATTATAAAAAAAAAAAAAACAACCCTTCTCTCTGTGTAACCTTATTACAAGATAGAACAGATATAGAATGAAGCAAGATGAATTTTAATCTGCAATAGGCATGCTCTCTTCTGGATTATAGTCCTTGTACTGAGAAATCAAAATAGATTTCAAATGGATAATCAAACTCTGAAGTTCTGTCATCTTCTTATAAAAGGTCAGTTCCCTATTGATGTAAATCAGCTGAATTGTATTTGATACCATAACATTTATCTGCATCAGTGAAGGATCTGTAAACACAGGGAGAATAGTCTTGCAGTTAAGACTCTAGTCTAAGAATGAGGAGCTCAGAGTTTAGCTCCCAGCTGTGCCACCACTTTTCTGCATGAACTTTAAATGCAAATCCCCTCATACTGAACATCTATTTCTGCTCTACAAAATCAAAACAAAACTTCTCTGGATAATATATTTAAATTGCAAGCCACTTGAGGCAAGATAAACAATCATTGTTGTTATCAAAGCGATAGAAACATAATACTCATCCACTTTTTCTCTAACTACTGATCTGGTTTCTGTGGGTTAGTCAAAAAAAATCTCTGTGATTCACACTAGGATTCTGTGCATGTAAAAAGAGATTCCTAGTAAACTGTCCAAAAAACTTCTCCCAAGTTATTTCCCAACCTATGAACCTCTGAACCACAAAAGACTTCAGAATCACAGCATAGAAATGGTGACATTTGCGTTTTCCCCAGTGTTTCCTTGTCAAGTAGCACCTCAAGCAGTTACTGACATGACCATACTGTAGAACATGTTGAATACCCATTCAATAAATATAGCCCACCACCTTTTGACACCTGCTAAATCTCATTCATCACTGTCCTAAGCCCTTATACCTAACATCTAACCTCCTTCCAAGACCTTTCACAACTCAGTTATTTCTTTCCTCTGTTCATACTCTTCAGCTTGCGACTACCTGGTTTGTTTTCAGTGCCAAGATTTCAACTAACAAAAGATGTGGCCCTCAAGCATAATTTAAAGTTTAGATTATCTCAAAATTCTTTAGCCAAAACAATACTGTTACACACTCTGAATTTATCATTTTATTGCCGCTATCTCCCTTTAGTGCTGGTCATTTTTAGCTTTTGTAAGAACTGTCCTCACAAAAAAAACACGAGAATGCAAATATTCTCAAAAGCATTAAAGGAACTACTATGCCAAATACAAGCACTACAACACAGTCTACAAATAAGAAGGTCAGTGATTTTATTTAAGGTTTCTCATGGGCCCAAGAAAACAGTTTTATTCAGTTTGAGATGGGAAAAAGACATTTAAAAATATGTGGCTGATCTCAAGAAGGCAGCATTCAAAAAGGCATCTATATGAAATGGCTTGGGCTGCTGATCTGGGGCTACAGAGATTACCAAAATTATACCTACATTCAAAGCTCAGGCACCCAGGGGAATTAAATAAACCAGCCAAAGATCTAAAAATATCTTCCAAAGAGGATCATGTGAATGAATGCACATACAATCAGATGGCATAAACATGATAGCAGAGAAAGGGATCTCACGTTTCCTGAAAGCTAGTAAGCCTAAATTACACCTTTCTCTGTGGGTCATAAAAGGATCAAGAAATTTTGAATACTGGGTCCCTATGTCCAATGCTTTTTCTTATGACAGGGCCAGGGAGAAATCTTAAGATTTCATCTGCTTTTTCTTTCTGTCATTATTTCTCCCTTAGAACGAATCCCCTGTACTAAAGAATTTACAATGCTGCATTAGAATTAGAAAAGAGCAGATTGACAGGCAGTCTTGGTTAAAAACCCAACATGAAAGTGATCTACATGGAGCAGATTGTTGAAAATCAGCTGGCCTGGATTTGTTCACACAGAAATAACTACATAATATGAAAAAGTAGGCAAGCAAATTGCAGAAAAAGATGCTGAAAATATTTAAACAGAGAAAGGGGTAAAAATCTGTTAAATTATCTGCTGTGAATTGCGCCCCAATTTTAGCACTGCAGTATGTTCTACTATTTGAGCAGGAAAAATAATTAGACCTCTAAAGTAATTCATGCATACCTCAGAAACCTTGGACTAATCTGCGAGGTCTGGAATTCAAGCTGAGATCTCACAACAGGACTGGTATAAATAGGGAAAATATTTAATTACTATAATGATTATCTATACCATGAGGGATAAACGGACAGTGAAACTTCATGAATTTGCTTCCAGTTCTACGACTTATACAATACACCAAATATCTGTAGGACAATAGAACGAACATGCTGTTCCCTCATTCATTTTAACAGAGTTAAACTCAAAGCAATCTCCTAAATATCTTGGTTTAGGTTATCTACAAAGCATTATCTACAACTCTGTTTTTGAAAAATGATTCAAGATTCCAAGGAGAGGAAGTATCAGCCCAGATGAAGGTGAAATGCAAGACCTGTTTCATCCTTACAGATGTACCCAGAAACAACAGTGACTCATTCTTTTGTGGAATAATCTGGCCCAATGAGGAGATAGAAGTAAAAAAATGTTTTGCTTTTGTCTTTTAGAAATAATAAAAAAACAACTTACTATACCCTACATATGCTCCTAAGAATAAGTCAACCAGTTGAAGCTGTAAGGAAACTGAGCGTTTTCATAGAGGAAAATACATATGACAATCTTAGCAGCAAAATTGCTTAAACAATTTTTGTAAGCAATCAAACTGAAAATTGCATTCAGTTAACAAAATTAATGTCATTTTTTGGTCAACCAAAAATCTGTATTTCCTTTTCTCCTCCACTTGATAGAATTTAAACACTTCTCTCCAGGTTTCTAATGCTTAGCCTAACTGCTTCATTAGGGTTATTTCAAAGCGAGCCTATTCAGACCTAAAGTCTTTTTAGAAAATAGAAGCAGAAAAGGATTAAAACAAAAAAAAATCTGTCATACTTCTATGTAATAGTGCAAGAGTGAAACAGCAAGATTCATTTGCACTGCCTGCCTGAGAGTCCAGGAACCCTGCCTGCAGCCCTGCAGGCCTGCGCCCTTCTCCCGCCCTGCAGCGTACTGCACACTAGGCTCCACAGCCCTCATTCCCACCTGCTTACATGAAGAGGCAGGATAGGCCTTACCTTCTCCAAGGTGGGCACACTGAAAAATAATTCTAAATACAGAAGTGAAAATGTTCATTTCAGCAGTCAGGAATCAAGCCCTTTTTAAAAAAAAAAGAAAACAAAAAAAACCAAAAAAACCCCACCACAAAACACTTTTAGATAAAACCATTGCATAAACTCTAGTTAAACTCACAAATCATTTCAGAATGACTGAAATTACATCACTTGGGGAATTATTTGTTGGAGAAAAAATAAAATTAAAAATTAAGAGATCTCCTCTGGAAAGAATAGCTCTGCATTCTCTTCCTGGCTATGCCACAAGCTTATTCATCTGCTTAGTTAAGTTATTCAAATTCTCTTTGCCCGACTTATCTTATTGTTCAGACACTGATCATGATGCTGCCTGTCTCTAAGGCTGCCGCAAAGCTGCATCACTAATATCAAAGGTCTTTGAGATTCCTGTATGGAAAACATAATGGAAATGCAAGAAATAGGATTTTTGCACTGAGCAGCAAAAATGTCTTTTACCTCTTTGAATATGAGACAGAGGGAAGAATCAAATATACAGAGCCAGATCTAACTCCAGAAAATAGGAACTGAAAAAATCTATGCTATAAGGAGTAAAGTAGTGTAAGTAGTATTGCTAGATTTGATAAACATTAGTTAATTCAATGATGAAATTTTGCTGCTGTCCAAAACCATCAGATTTTTAACTCCTTGCTGTAGAAATTTAAAAAATTTATGTTATATCTTAACATTTTGTGGCAAAAAGCTGCAAGCACATTTTCAATTGTTTCAAATGAAAATTTAACTTAGACTTAATTAGCAATATGCACAAGTGATTACTATAAATTAGTTGACAAAGGCCCCATCCAGCAACTCTACCATCAGAGCATGCAAAAATTCACAGTACAAGAGGAACCATGACATT
The DNA here is from genome assembly GCF_000687185.1 of Egretta garzetta. Lineage (NCBI taxonomy): Eukaryota > Metazoa > Chordata > Aves > Pelecaniformes > Ardeidae > Egretta > Egretta garzetta. Next base: position 1,989,671 of record NW_009258754.1, on the reverse strand, counting down.
GTGCAGAGCTCTCTGAATAGCCCATAAGAAGTCGAACATTGATTCTTCTTCGTTTCAAATTAATCACCAACAGATCATGTTTTTTCCCCAAAGGTTAACTCACCCATTCTGCTGGGGTGGATGGTACCCTTGATTAATCACATTTTTCATGGAAGGTCATGAGTAACAGCCTGACTACCATCTCTAAAGGCACTAGACTCCCTCCATAAATGATAATCTGGGAAGGCAGCTGGAATGGAGGAGGGCTCGCACATTAGCAGCATGGTTGAGCTGATGCAGGTGGTCATAACTTATTGCAGATGGAAGTATAAATTGCTAACATCTCTCACAGGACCATAGCACTAAGCATGTCTGTACAATACCATATGTGAGGGTTTGAAGCCACGATGACTTCCTCAGAAGAAGCATCGTTTAGGGAACTGAATGGTGAAATTTTTTCTTTCATCTGGAGAAAAAGGTCCCAAAGGAAAAGAGTGATGAGATGTTTGTTTATAATTTTTAAATTAGCTGCTAGAAAAGAAAATAAATGTTGAAACATTTTCATCCTGGAAAGAGGAGACATATTGTGGTCTTCTATTTTTATCACTTAACAAGCCAACGGCATGAAAACAGTAGGGAATCTTCACCAAACACCAAGACAAGGTATGCATTGCAGGAGAAGGAAATGGCTCTCTTGCCCACAGTTTAAAAGAGGGAGACTCAGTGGGTTCTTCGATGGCTTAAGTTAAAAGGCCACTATTTAAATTGAAAATCCATCTATTTCATTTACAGCTGTGCACTTCAGTTTGAGATGTAACAAACTTCATAAGCTTCACACCTTAAACTCAGGAAAAAAACCCTACCCATGGTTTCAACCTATGATTTCATGGAAGAAACTGGGGTAGATTGTGAACATATGTACATCCTAGTGTGGCTGTGGGAATCTCTACTGATTTTTTTTTAAACCCTCCAAATGCTAACGAGTGAAGATGATGCTCTGCTAGGCTGGAAGCATAGATATTTTACCCAGTTGTTTCTGAATTAGGAATGTAGCAGTTCTACAAGAAAGATTACCAAATCACCCATTCAGATTCTCCTTGTACCTTCTGACTGTAACCTGCTTCCCAAATCATGCTGTGTTCTCCAGACATTGTCCCAGAGGCACAGAGATTAAATCTATTTTTCTAGGCTAGGGAGCCTCTGCAGCATCACAGGGGTAAGACTTCGATTTTGCAATAGCAACGCAAGTTGTTCTACAGTTAACAAATATATTGGTATTTAATCCACCAAACATCGTAAACACTAGTGCAAACATTTTAATAAGCTACTGTGTAGTCATTAAATATTGAAATCTGTTCTTAATTAAGTGCTTTGTTTGACATAAAATCCTCATTCTCAATACAAGATTTAGCCCTGTTCCAACACAAGGGCAGCAGCATGACATGATATGTTAGACCATCTGTGTTTACAATCACTGGCTTTCCTAATGTATATATGAAAATTAGGTCAAGCTTGAAACAGGTTGCTTTATTTAGTTAGGAGATAACTCAGGCTGTTACTAGACATCAAAATCCATGACTTTACATAGGTCTGACCAATTACAGAAATGAACTGCGCTGTTGAAATGGCATTTCCACAAGTTTTTTACATTTCTTTGAAATAGATGCAGTGCTGTAGAATTACAAAAATGTATCTATTTTTTCCTGCTACAAGTACCTGTGACAGTATGTACACTGAAAATTAGAGGACAAAAACCAACAGTCATGTTTTTCAGGATTTTATAAAATCTAAACCAAGTCCCCCACTGACTTTTTTTTTTCTCTCCCTTTGGTCTATAGAGTTAGTACCTTCAAACAGAATTTAGGTGATATACAATTTCACTTAAAATTACATCTTCCACGCCCATCCAATTTTTAAACATCCTTTACTATTATTATTTCTAAACACAAGGATAATTACTGGTAGATTAATGGAATATGATATTCAGCTATGCAGTCATTACCAGAAAGAATTATACCATCAGAAGTCTTACTTACATTGCATTAATAGGGATATTGTTATTGAAGGAGGCCAAACCTGTGGATGAGGAAGTTTTGGCATGGGTGGAGAGAGAAGACAAAGATATCACAGCACCATGGAGAAGTTTATGCTAATACCCACAACAAAACAAAGCCACTCCTTGTGAGAACTGCAGCCACTACTACCAACAGGCTGTGGAAATTCACGTAGAAGGCAGGAGTTCTCTCAGTTTCCCGTAATGTACCCTGGCAAAAATTGCACAGTCTAAGAGATTGCTTCCTGCAAATAGACATACGTTGTCTACCTCTACAACTCTATGCCTAAGGGCAATAAACTTTTCCCAAGTACAGCAAGTTAAATTCAGAGGGTAGTTTTAAGTGCTTACAAGATACAAAACCCCACACTGCCCAGGATTAACATTTCATCCAGGGCAAAGAGACACCAAGCACTAAGCTTTTGAAATTCAGCACATGAATGTATGGAAGTGGGCTACTATTTCCTCACAATGTTTGGTGGTTTTCTAAAATCATCAGTGCCTATAGCCGTGTGGTAATTTGGTATTCTTTTTGAAAAACAGTCATGCCTCTAGCTTTCAAAGTTTCAAAAGAAAAATCAAAAAAATATAAGCTCTACTAGCTCGTATAGCCAGATGGCAAATAAAATATAAAGAAAGCAACTGAAATGTATTTAGAAGCTCCAATTATATTGGGCTTGAATTTTTATCACCAGGGCTAGCAAAGCACTAACTTCTATATATATATGAAAGGTTGGGGTACCCAGGATGGTGAAGAATTATCTACAGTGACTCTTAGAATTATAATGAGCTAAAGCTGCATTAAATCAAGGTAAGAACATTTAGAAAAATAATGCTAAAATGTGGAAGATTGCAGACATCATTCTCAGTCACCATTTTTCTTTTCTTCTTCCTATGCCTTTGATGTAGAGAGAGGCAATAAAAGTAATATGAGCTATGAAAGGAAAATCATATAAAAGGGAGGCATTGGAGGCCCATTAAACACAATCAGTTACAGGGAATGAAGGACAATATATGAGCAAAGAAAAAAACCCCACAATTTTAGATTTTTAATCATGAGTTGGTTTGGGTTTTTTTAATAATTTCAGGCTAGTTTCTTTAGAACAACTGTGGTTTCCTAGAATCTTTTTGACCATTTATAGACCTTGCTATACATTCTATCTCAATACGCTTTAATACTGCACAAGGACTTTTACCAAGCTTTTCTCGCCCATCAACTATTTGTTCCAAATTACTCATTACAAAAATTCTTTTTACATCACTTCGCATTTAACTTCGGATAGCAAAAGATAAATAAGTACTTGACTGCAGACCCTCAAAGTATTATTTCAGCATGATCAGGCAGGGATGAATTTGCTTAACTGACGGCACAGATGATCAAGGTAATCTTTCACAGGAAAGATCCACTACAGATGGCAACCAGCACCTTATCTCCCCTAAACTGCTTCTTCACTGTACTCTCACTCTGATCTAGAGGAACTACTGTAAGAGATGAGACAAACAAAGCAACATACAGGCTTTTTGATGAAAGAGCTAGAAAAAAAAAAGCAAAGTTCACCCCCCTCACATGGGGCAAATGCCATTTCTATCACTATTAAGCTGAGATAGGCCAAAAGGGCAGGCTTAAAACCACACAGGAATCCTGTGTTTGTTTGCTTTATAAGATATTCTTTTGTTTCAAAGACTTTTCCATTTATAAAATAGGAAAACTCTGTTTTGAAATTTACAGCAAAATTTCAAAATACTGAAGCTATCTCTTTCAACGTTTTCATCTGCATTTTGATCTGTTCTGGTTTCTCCACTTAGTATTATTTCTAAAGTTTAAAGTAAAAAGGCAGTTGAAAACAAGTTTTTAATAATGATCCCAAGTAAGTTTACACTGTTTTGATTGCATCTTCATGTATTTTTATACAATTTTTCTATCAGGACAGAATTTTGGCTAGCATCAGTATTTTTTGATAAGCTGGTGTCTTGGGAAAAAAAATATATATATATCCCACTGGGAAAAAAGCAAGTATGTTCCAGTAAAACACAGAAAAAAATATAGTTTATGTAGAAGGATTTTTATCCAACAACCTGGCTACCCTCACTAGACAAGACATCTTACAATATTTAGACCATCCAAAGCAATCATTTATATGAAATACTTCTAGCTTTATGGAATCATATAACCTGCAAATATAAAGACAGATCTTCCTAATACTGGTATGTATCTTCTTCACTATGATTTAACACTACCATCATTCCCTTGCTATCAAGGCTAAATAACATTATATGTATTCTTTAATTTGGTTTCTGAAATCCCAGCACCTATGATGTAAGAAGAGGTCTAAAAGAGCCTTCTTTGTCCACATCTATGACAACTACATGCAAGTGTTGGAAATCAAGCATGGTTACAAGAAAATTTTGAGTATTGCGCACCTAAGAGGAATTAATAGAGGAGGAAAAGAGGTATGGAGAATCTGATGTGGAACTGACCATGCAGATCTGAAACAAGAATCAAAAAAGGGTTGGTAAGATTCATTGTTCTCATTTGTTTTAGCCATTTAATAAATAAATGCAGGCATACAGATTGGTAATAAACTGACTGCCATAAACACTTATCTGTAGGACAGGATGTGAATATGCCTTCCTAAGAATTGCACAGATTCTCCCTAAAGAAAATAATACGGAGCATGGAGCCACCACTAAGATATTAATTGTCTTAAACAGTAAAAGCGCTAAAGTTTTACTCTTTTATTTATCCATTTTCATATGATACTTTTAATTATCTTGGACTACTTATCGGTTTCTGTTGGATATGACCAGTCTGGTAATTCCCAAGAATTGCCTGAATAAAAATATTCAGTTCAATATTCAAGTTATGTTCAGCAGAGTGTAAAGCATGTCTACACGTGGCTTCTAGTTCATTCTGAACTACCATAACCACAACAGAAAAGATCAGTGGGAGCACGTCATTCATACACTAATAAATAGAAATTGAAGTGGGAACTGCTGAAATGAAATCAGGAGTTAAAAGCCACTTCTTGTTATTCCCTGCACTCTATAGTGTGACGCAATTATATAATAGACATAGTTAATTTCAGATGTCCCAGGTACAAGGCGGCCATCAAATCGTGTTCACACCAAGTACTAAATTATACTAGGAGACGCCTCAGTACTTTCAATAGCACCATTAGCTGAATAAATGCTGCATAATACAAGCATTAGTATTCAAATCTGCCCATAATTTCTAAAATGAAATGTGATCACTTGGGGTACTTACTTGAAGCAAAAGGTATTATGGTTAGCTATTAGTATTACTAACAGAATCACTAAATGTATACATACAACTTCATACAAAAAAGCATACCTACAGTACGAATATTTCATTTGTTCTAAACTGTCTTTAAAATCCTCATTCAAAAGCCAATTTACAGATACTTAGGGAAACACTTGGAGCTACCTTTGTGATAAATAGTTGGAGATCCACATCTAGAGTCTGACCTTTCATATAGTGACGCTAACGAGAACGTTGTCACAGATTTTAATGGCTGAAGAATCTACTTTTTATAATGCATTGTCACACAAGCATTCTTAAAGAAGGATTGTGTTCTTAGGGACTGAAACTTCAGCTGCAGCAGTATGCTGCTCATGTCTGAGTTCTGAGATTGCTTCGTTATTCCTCCCTTGAGAGTTCGATGGATTTGGTTCAAGCACCATTGAACGTGATGCTGTATTAATTGCCCTAGAGGGTAGCGAGGCCTTTGAACTGTGGCTGTGAGTGATATTTTGCTATAAGACATGTGTCAGCACTTGGCTGGTTAACTCTAGGGCTGGGTTGTACAGCATGCTGGGACCAAGTATCTGGAAAACTACTTTGCATCTTAATCTTACATCTGTTTTCTATCACGCTGTGAGATTGACTGGCCATTCTATCAGAGAAGCATCATTCTGGAATACACACTCTAAGTAAAAACATTGTACCGTCAAAGAATATTAAGGATATGCCATCATCTCTCGTAGTTCATAAAACCAGCTGGCAGACGAAGACACCAAAGTTAAGTAGTGGCTGATGCGCTATGCTTTCTCCTGCAGAAAAGCAGTCTGTGCCCAACTTGGCACAATAGAAACTAAAGTTAAAACAGATCCACAGTCCCGCTTATCTCTATGTTTGTATGTTTGCAGGTATATATTTTCTCTAGATATAATTGCAGGCAGAGTCCCTACCACACAATCATTATCACATAAACCATTATCATTATCACCAGTATTAGAATAGCACCAAGAAGTCATAGCAGAGCTTTAGGAGTTATAGCACTCACATGAACATTACAGATTCCAGTTCAGTTCTGTCCTCCCAGAAGAGCTGCAATCCCTATCTGCTTTTCCTTTGAGGAGGAGTAAGCCAGAACACCATACTGCATCCTGCCTCAACGCTCCTTTCTAAAGTCACACCACTTTGCATTATAAAGCACAACAAGCATTGCTTCTGCAGCTGAGACCATAATGGTATTCACCTAGTACTGAAAAACCTGGGTTCTGATTCTTAGTCCGAAAATAGTTTCTGTTTTATGTATACTAGGTGAAATACCTAAAAGCTGCATCGAATTCATGCTCTGGCAATATCTTTGTATGAAAGTGTTGTGGTTTAACCCCAGCCAGCAACTGAGCCCCACACAGCTGCTTGCTCACTCCCCCCTGGTGGGATGGGGGAGAGAATCAGACAGGTAAAAGCGAGAAAACTCGTGGGTTAAGACAAAGACAGTTTAAGGGGTAAAGCAAGTCTCGCACACCAGCAAAGCAAACCAAGAAGTTCATTCATTGCTTCCCACCAGCAGGAAGGTGCTCAGAAGGGATCATTGTCCCTGTCTTCTATATGGTCCCCAGCCCTGGACTACTAGTTATATGTTGCAAACAAAACAAGCTCCTTAGAAGACACAAGTAGATAAATTCTTAGAATAAAGCTTCTGACCTGCCTTAAGTATGGGACATTTCCAAGATGCTAAGCTGTGGCAAGCACGAGGCAGTCAGAGTCAAGCACAAAAGCAGAAATTGTAGGAGCCTGCAGGACTTCAGTGAAGCAGAATCATTTTCATGTATGGAGGATAGGGGGAATTTAACTTATAGACTTAGTCAGGATTAAGATATTAACTTCCACTTTCAGTGCCTAGATAATTTTTCCTATTTTCTCTCTTTCTTTCTTCCTTTTTGCTTGCTTTCTGCTTTTCCTTTTCTTTCCTTTCCCTTCACTTCCTTTTCTGATTTAGTCTATAAGGAACTCTCTGACAAAGAAAAGAACTAAAATTGCCACATATCATACAAAACCTACCTCTCTTTCCGAAAGGACATGAGCTACGTTTTCTCCTTTTATCCCTGCTAATAATATTGTTTGGTAGTAATAATTAACCTCTTTAGTTTAGAAAGCGTATTTGGGGTTCAAGTGGATGCACGAAAAAAGCAACCATAAATTCACAAGATATGTTAACAATGGTACCATGTATACATCTACATACTGGCACATAAAGCAGAAATTTATTATGTAAATTCCTGAATAAAATATTAAATAAATGACTAGGGAAGGTTTAATATTCCAAAATATCAGTCAAAATTTAAAAAAACCACTAAGAACTCTTATTGAACATTAAACCATAGGCTCTGCTCTTTCTTTTAACATCTTTAACCCATCAGAGCAGAAATATTTAAGAGAAAGATATGCCACTATCTGAAGTTGAATATTTAACAAGGATGCCACCTTAAAATTAAAAAGAGAATAAGTTTTTAAAAGCAGTATTTCATATTTTGCGGTCTGACAGAGTCACATCTTGTGACCTAAAAGAAATAAAACGTATAGTCATAGCCTTTTGATCTAGGACAAAGTTGTCCCTCATATTACTGGTAATGTGAACTAAACAGAAAAATATTACTAGTGCACCTGCACCTTCAACCAATGGAGAGATATATCTTTATTCTTCTTAGGATTTTATTCGGTATGATGACAGCAATTTTGCTTCTATGCAACAGTACAAGAATTTGGATAGAATCTTCTCTGAAAAAAGAATATACCCCATAGACACTTCTACTTGATGATTTAAAAGTTAAATAAGAATCCCTTACTAAAGTAAAAAGTCTTAAAGCCCCCACTCATCTACTTCGCTAGGGCCCAGTGCAATTACTGAAGCCAATAGAAAAAACTCCCATTAAAGCAAATGCATGCAACAAAAGAGATAATAATCTCCTTAACAGGAGCAAGGAGTCCATACCACAGGATACCCAGTGCCATAGCGCTTCCTCAATCCCTGACTTGTGCAGTATCCTCACATAATTACAACTCAGCTGTTGAACACCAGAGTCTGTCTGTAAGCATAAGGAGTACATTTTCATGTCCCAAAATGTTACCTCGCATTTAATTTCAAAGGAAAAAGAGCTAGCTAGAAGTCTCTAAGTCTGAACTGTCAAACTAGAAAGTTTTTGCACTAAGTAGCAGTATAGTTTGTAGGCATTTATCAAGATAGCCCATCAGGTTGACACTTGACATGTAAATTGTATAGTAAATCTGACAGCTAAAATATTAATGCATCCACCTAGTTCTATCTTACACAGTTACTGCTGCAACAGACTTTTTGAAAGCATCCTTGATATCCATTTCAAATCTGGCTGATTTTTCAAGTTGACATCATATCAACCCAGTTTATTTAGAACTTGCTATTTGAAGACAACTCAGTCTGTGATTATTAAATTAATTACAGATGCAAGTGTCAAGTAGTATTTTGTATTCATATTCCCCATTAGTTTGTAATAAGCTAAAAAAATCCTCAACACACACAATATATTTGATCAATTCAATTGAAAGTACGGCCATGCCTGTAGGCCAAGGGACTACACTAAACTATCCCTCTCTTGTAGTTGCTTGCTTTGCAGGATATGTTTTCTTCTCATAATTACCTGATATCCAAAGAAGCGATGAGTTAAGACTTCCAGGGCCAAGTCAAATACTTGTAGCCATCCAAAAGAAACAGCCCTGCTGTACTGCAAACAATGGAACAGGCGCTTTCAAAGCACTGGCACTATTTACAGCTTCATGTACTGTAAACTGGGGACTGCAACAACAGAGATCTCTGCATACTTCTGAGTGCTGAGCACCTTCGCTTCCTGACAAGATCTGCAAGGGCTCCTTGCAGGACCATCTCTGCATTTTGCAGCCCAGTGTTGCAGAGTAGGTAGGAGCCATTTTGTAGAATGGGATTTCTGGGCTGCACATGATCTAGAAAATATAAGTCTCTTTGAATTTTCTTTATACTAGCAAGAGTCCTCTGTCATAGGCAGGTTCAACATTCCTAGGAAGAACAGAAACAACACTACTCTTAAATATCCCTTGTAAATAGAAAATTGTAGGCTGACAGAAGATACAAAATTGAAAACACTGCTATTCTACTGAATAGAAATGACTCCAGCCTTCTTTAAGAGCATTTGTATTTATCATCAGACTGGACATAAAAAACCCACAACCCCCCCCCCCCCCCCCCCCCAAAAAAACCCTACCACCTTCTTTTCCCATAATAGATCTTAAGTGCTGCTTTTCAAGATGTTGGATTTATTCTTTCATTTTTAATAGCAATTTATAAGAGTCATTATCCGGTGGTCATTTAAGAGATGTGATGATAAATAAAAATAACTCCCAAATTATTTATCACACTAATTGCATGTGACCTTTATTTTCAAGTTTCCTTTTTATTAATGTCAAGTGTCTGACTCATTTCATATCCAGGCCAGCCTTTATTATAAAAAAAAATAAAATATTGCCTTTGGGTTTAGAAATAATCTCCTTTCTCAGTCCTCTATGTTATTTATCAAATGACTCCATCTGTTCCTTAAGAGAACCCACCCAAACCAAAATAATTTAAAAGCAGAAACAAGAAAAATAATTTCTTGCCAATCCTATTTCATTTTATTTTAAAAATAATTGGAAGATATATAAAGAGAGAATGTACATATAGAATACAATATTTTAGGGAATCATTACATCTTTGAGAACATGTTCTAAAGCCAGGACACTGAAAATCAGCAGAAACAGTCTTTAGAAATGCTGAACTGCAAGCGGGCAACTGCAGAAGGGCAACCATGGACCAAGGTCTAGCAGATAAGTGTCATCTAGCTCAGGACAAGTACATGTCTTGATAAACATTAATAGTGAGACACTAAATTATATAGAGCCAAAAAACTGAAGTCAACAGTATTATAATTATGGTCACAAGATCATTTGTTTCATATATAAGAACCTCACTGCTTCAATTAAAAAAAAGATAAGTTGGAACTATCTTATACCACTTTTCTCAGGGAGAGGGATATAATTTTCTTTTTCTTTTTTCCATTGTAATTCAGTTGGAATTCAGTATTTGTTTTTCTAACAAACTCAGTAAACATATTCACAAAAAAAAAAAGTGATTTTGATCTGCAGTAGGTATAACAATGCTCCAGCTACACTAAATATGTTATCTCCTGACTTTTAGATCAAAGGCTTCTGATATGCCTAAGCTAAAATTTCCATATTTTATGTCTACTGCTTACTACTCTCACACCTTAACCCTGTTTCCATCCAGTCTCCTTACTGGCCTATTTTTTGCAGAAGTTTTCTTTTGCTACTTGAGGAAATACAGGTATTTATCTGGCAGGACCAAACTGGCTGTGAGTTTTCATTCCAGTTGATTCAGACAGTTTAATCTCTCTTAAAGAAAAAGATGTTGGTGGCAAAGCTTATCTCTTCCCCTAGTACCACTAAGGGGAAGGAAGGAAAACAGGCAAAAGAAATCTTGCCACTTCTTCACAGTTATGGTTAATTGACTTCCCCCTTCCCTTCATGGTCATGGGGAAAGGCACTGCCTTCCCATGTCTCCAGACCATATGGCTGAATGGAGGGAAAGTAACTGCTAACTGCAGAGAAGCAGCAGGCTCTGCATAGAAGACAAAGAAAGGAGGAGGCAACAGAAGAAAACCCAAATATCATCCAAGAAAACAAGATGTGGCGATACTTGTATTGCTAAAAAATGGCAACCAGGATAAAGGCCCCAGGGATATTTAGAAGAATACAATTCCTAAGGTAGGTATAAATATAAAATAATTAGCATGTAATAAAAACTGTTGGCAAGAATGATGTAATACACCTTAAATTATTTCAGTGGATTAGCAGATAGCAGTAATAGTAACTAATAATAAATATTGCCCTGTTTTTCTGCTGACATGGTAAACTCTGATGACAGTGGCCTAATCCTTGAAAAATTACTCCTTTGGTTTCAACATCAGTATTTGGAAAAGCTGATCTGTGTGTTACTACCTCATACCAGATGGCCAAGCAATGACCAGGGAAACATTTTAGCTCTATTGCAAAGGTCAGATTATTCCTCTTTTTAGAGAGGGGGAAAAAAAAATAAATCCCAAATTTCAGGCTTTATGCTATTTTGCTTGTGAGAAGTAGCACCAGATTTTGGGTAAAGGTTCCCAACAGCCTTCAGAAAGTGTCCTGATGAGACTATTTGAAGCCTACCCTGCCCTACACCTTGCCACCACTGAATGTCAAAGATAATTGATCCCATACTAATTTCCCTGCATTTTGAAAATAAGCACGTTGGGTAATTAGAACACTGAAGCACATATAATTGTTCTGATAATTCTCATGCTTTATGCTGATTTTGCAGTGCCTATGACTCATTAGTAATAAACAACTTTTTTCTATCCAGTCAAGCACCATATCTTTTCCTGCTTGAGATGGTACACCAAAGTATTTAGAAATGTTTCACAGGCAGTTACTACCACTTTAATCTCAACTCTTATGTATTCTGGTAGAAAGACAAGTACTTATTCTTTCCACAATATTTTCTGCTTTTGCTTTTTAACAGTCCATTTAAAACAAGCTACTTGGTGATCTTGGGAAGAACCTGCAACTTTCAGATCATCCTAAACCAACTCAGCAAAATGCTCAAGCATGTAACTTAGAAGTAAGTCACGAGTGCTTCTGTATTTCTCTTTGGGTATCAGAGCACAGGAGAAAGCAATGATGGATCTCATACACCACAAGGGCAATCCATGTATTGGCGCTTACAGGACTTGAGAAATGACCAAAGGAAACACTAACCCACTTTGCAAGTGGATGATCTCTTAAAGATGTAGAGATGCAGGTGATTTGAAATTCAGAGAGGGTTTTGGCAACTACAGGAACATGAGAATTTATAAAGTCTACCTCCTTCGTTGCTTGTGGTTATTCTTATTTTCAAAGGCTTAGTATACCAATGCATTCACCTTAATACAGCACACCTAAAAAATAAATGCAATAAAATTAACGGTATCCTTTTAAAATGGAAAATAATAAGATTCCATCTTTCTGTTCTCATTGGTTTCAGCCTGAAGCAAATATGAGAAAAAGACCATTTTTCCCAAATAGAAGTAGAAACTTCACAGGGGACTTAATTTCATAGAGCTTGTAGACCATGTCTGAGTGCTATTCAAAATCTCAAGAATTCGGTGTATAAGTTGTTTTAAGAGCTGATCAAGTAATTGTCATTGAAGCAAAAATGTTAGCTAATGGATTATTCTTGCCAGAAGATACCTATAAACTTTATTTATAATTTATAAAGTCATGTAGATACTCTTTGTATTCAAATTATGTTGATAAATGAACTTATTATAAATACCTGTGGATGCAGCACATATAAACTGGCCCCTAGTCAAAGGGCAGGGGTTCATGTTTTCTGACAAAATACTACCTTTTCAGTAGAAATCTCTATGAAATAAGAGATTACACTGAATTCACCTGCAGTGATGCACGTTAATTAAAGTAGATCTACAACATATACTGTGGGCAAATGCAAGCTTGCCTCACCTATGCTGCAAGCCAACCAAAAGCCCGAAGTCATAAATTAGCCACTGATTAGGTACAATTAGTAGAGCCTGATTGCTTTGCCTAATATATTAACTTATGTCTAATCTATTCCACTATACAAGTACTTGGTCTGGAGCTGATTCATGTCCCACAGGATATAAATAGGGACAGAAAAAGTTATATGCCCTGTATTTCACATAGATAACACCCTTACATGGATAATTGTCTAGCAAGCTGCAGGGAGTACCAGGTTAAGAAACTTGTGTGTAATGTAGGAAAACAATAGTGAAATATCTGGGAAGGAGTTAACCCATTCATCAATCAGCATGTACTGGTATTGACATGAAAGTTTTACTAGTGATGATGAGACACTGAAAGACAAGTATTCCTTACAAAAAATTAGATTGCAGTTGACCAAAACAATGAATTAATAAAAGTTTTGCAGTCAACTCAACAGCTTAGATAGAACATTTTCTACAGCAATGTCTTGAAAAAAAACCCAAACTTCGCTTGTGCTATATATTCCTGAGCCGATACGGAGTCAAGTGTCTGGATCTAGGAAACAAGTTGAGACTAGTACAAAATTCCTCTTCTGAGAATCTAGGAGTAGGATTGGTACTTAAAATGGGAAAAGAAAATATATTAAAAATACCATCTTTCTGAGTTTGGAACACTGCTTATGAAAGTTGTGTTGTCCTTCACTTTGACTTTTTCTCTTACCAAAAGTGTATTACTTATGATCAAACGTCAGATTGACATGACTGAGTTGTGCTGATCTGCCAATATTACCAGCTTTTCTGATCTGATAAGATGTTCTTTTCAAAAATACTTTATCAAAGAAAGATGAAGGTCTCAATGCCCTTCTACCATGTTATTTAACACTGAACATGCCCATGAATTCTTCAACATTGTTTCACTCTAATGACTGCATTGCTCACAAGATACAAAGCAGATACCACAGTTTAAAAATAGATGTGTTACTTATTTGGTGATTTTTATTTATTTATTTCTATTAATTTCATCCTGTTTTCAGAATAAGAATGGAAATATGCAACCTTCAGACTAGTTGGCTTTGTTGTTCCTTAAAACATTTTCACATTGTTGGTTTACAAACGTATATGTTAATACTAATGAAGGAATTTGACCTGCCAAACTATCAGCCTACCTGCTAATACACTAGAACAAAACTTCAACCATGTTCAAGTCACCAGTAGAGGGGAACTTTTCTTCCTTAGGCAAGGGGAGAAATACAGTGACCCTCACCCATCTTTCCATTCAGTTTTAGTGTGCAGAGGAGCATACTTGCCCCCAGTGGGGGAATGCAATAAAGCAGCACATCATGGAGATGAGAGCCTACAAGTTTTAGAAACAAAATGAGGTATCCTTGAAAAACATGAAATAAAACCACTGGGAAATCTAGGTGCCTACACAGCATATGGTTTTGTTGTTCATAACTCAGAAGCAAAAGCCAGAGACAAGAAGATAAGTAATCTTAATAAAGAAAGCTTTAGAAAGCTACCGGCTTCTGCAGCCACATTTCTAGCTGGTGCACATTGACAGAGCTCCACTGAAGTCAAAGGCAACAAGTGTGCCAGGAGAAATCTAGTACTAAACTCATCAGAGATTAGCTAAAGGTGGGATGAACTTGAGATGTGTAACACTGAGCTGAGTTTGTTTTTAATGACCCCATCTATCTTTCCTACCAGCTCTCTGTTCATCAAAATGTTTTTGTAAAAGTAAATCACTGATCTCTACCCAAGAAAGTAAACTAGGTTTGATTAAAACCAAACAGGAGCTCTAGAATTATTGCATTTGTTTGTTTACTCAACTTTGCTCTGGTCCACACTTTGTTACAAGCGATCATACAGCCTTCCTAGTGAATTCAAAATGTGAGCTATTAATGACAAGAGCAGGGTGAAACCGGATCACAACTTACTTGTATACCACTGCATTTTGAATACAATGTTGAATTGATAAGAGGTACTTATACAGGACAGACAAGAGCTGTAAAGTAGTTCCCACACCTCTAAGGTATGAGCAGCATCATGGTTCTTCTCTTAGCAGGAAGCAATCAACAGCCACAGAGAATAGCCATGAAACATTTTAATCAATAGCATCAGGGCTAATAACTACTATTGACTGCTTATTCTAAGTTTCTAAAGAGAGGAGATATAATTTTCTGTGTCTTATAAACGGCTGAATGTGCAGGTGTTTAGCAAATGTGAATACTTTTTTAAAGTGCATTCAAAATATTTTTAAATTTTAAATATGTAAATGCAGTCCAACAACATTACACTTTCAGGATATAATGTGTATAATAAAAGATAACAAATATTTACAGTGAAAACTCCTTCAATTAAAATATTCATTTTCAGCAGCATCTGTATTTTCTGTAAAAGCATATTGATCCTGAATTAACTTCCTTCCAACTATACAAAGTATTTTCAGCTTTCCTTTCAAAATAGCTTTCCAATTACTATTTCAGTTGATCCAAGAAAATTTTTTAGGTATGCATTTTGGGGAAATATTTTCTTGTATCTGGATTTTCATTAAGAATGAAAACAAATTCCCAAATATCAGGATTTTCAAAATACAAATTCCATGTTTTGCTGGCTTCAATACTCAGAATTATTTTTTACTATAACATATAGAACAGCAGCTTAAAAAAAAGTAAAGCTTTTCTTTGTATCATAGACAAAGACAGATTATTCCTCACTATGTAATTACTCCCTTTTTTTTTTATTTCACTGTTGCATTAAAAAATTTAAAAGTGTTAATGCTCTGCTGGCAGAAATCTAGTTCTATTCTTTTCACATGTAAGGACTCACAACAAAAAGAGTGTTTCTGCACATAAACCAATAGAAATTTCAAGGACCTAATTCTAATATTAATCTGCCATTGTATCAGAAATTAATTACTATATAATTAGAATTACATAAAACACAAATGGGATTTCTTAACACTACCAACAGCTGTTTGAAATTACATTTATCTGAAAACACTGGAAAAACAGAAATTGTCTTTCACAAAATACATGGCAGCTATCTAGCAAAGCCTAGTGAAACTTCCATTTCTTACATAAGATGCCCTGTATAACAGATAAAATCATAAATATGCAGCATAACTAATACAGCTCTTCCCCCAACTCCTGCTAGGTAAGCAAGGACATGTAAGAGAAGCACCTCTGAGAGAATGCCAGGACTCATGACCCCCTCAGTGTCAAGAAATTATCAGAAATATCTACCGCAGGGAACTACCCAGCTAATGAAAACAAAAATGCTCTGAACCTCAAGGATAATGTCTAATTATCTGAGATGAATTTTTGATGACACCTCCTCTGGCCAATTAGTTTGCTAGTCAAAGAGTGCTTTTGGCAAGGAGCGTTAAGCAGAAGACTGGAAAAATAACAAGAGAAAATAGGACTGGAAATGCTGGAGCCGGAAGGGTCCCAATTCTTCAGCCACTTCTCTCCGCAGCAGAAGTAGGCTCTGTGAGAGCCAAGAGAGTTAAGGCAGGTTGAGAGAGAAGAGAATCAGCAGACCTGGGAAACCTGCCACAGAATCCAGGGTGAGCTTTACCACCCCCGTGAAACCCTGTCTAAGCTGAATGCTGCAACCTGTCCCCAGGACCCACAACATTGGTACCGCATACAGCTGCTCAGCCTGCTCTGCCGTTCATCGGCCTGACAGACAGGATCTCTCTGCAAGGGCTGTGGTACAATGCCCAGAGAGCCCATCACTCCCTGTGTACACCTTTACTAGAAATTCCACGTGCCCCCGCCATGGCCTTCAGAGGGCCATGTGATAGTGTGCATGTTCCTCTCTAATGACCTGTGGCACTGGTCTCAGACTTTGGCCAGAAGAAGATTAAAGGAAATCACTTTGGTTGCTGGTCAGCAATAAAACAAAAAGTAGGTATGAAAGAGTAGAAACTAGGCAAATGAAAGGCCCTGTATTCCACGTATATAAATCAGCATAGCTCCATTAAACTCGTCTTTAACAATTCCAAATGCCAACAGCAACATCAGTCCAGAATGTAAGTTACACTTACCTTCTGTAACCCGTTCAGGATATCATGTGGCACTAACATTAGTTCACTTGTACTAAGCTTCTCCAGATATTTCTCCATCACAAGGAAAAAAGTGACATCGCAACTGCTGGAAAAGACTCATGAAAATTTCACTTACTTGGATTTAGAAACCCGATTGGTTTAACACAGTTCTGCTCTAAAGAACAGACCTCTGCAAACCACTGTGTTTGTGGGGGAAGCCAGGCAAACAGAATAAGTAGACATAATTTTTCTTGATTTTTATTCTTTCTCTTTGAATTTTACAGGTTTGCAACCAGCAAACCTCAGGTTTTTGATCTAGAGCCAGACAGACAATCTTTTTAACCAGAGCCAGCATTTACTATCATGAAAAAATATCCAGCAGAACATTGTATCTTGTCATTTTCAATAATCCTACTATATCCCACCAAGATTATTTTTTCCTAGGCCATAAATTTGTTCTCACCCAGTAACCTACCACCCGCTGATGCCCATTATTTCTGAAGCTTGTTACAGATTTAGGTACAATTCTTTCTTTTTTTTTTTCTATTCCATGAAGCAGAAGTACCATGTCATACCTGCATAACACATTGCTCATTCTCTCCGAGAAGCTACTGAGACAGCTGGTATCTCACAGAGATGTTTATTTTAGACTTTCCACTAGCAGATAAGAACAGTGCAGCAAAGAAGGTGCATATAGAAGATAAAGCAAAGATCTCACTAAAACAAGTCTAGAGAAGGTCTGAGGTATAACCCGTTCCTCAGTGCTGGAGAATATAAATAAATCGATTGTATTAGATTTAGACTTGCTTGACTTAAAATGAATTTCCGCAATACCATCAGGCATTAATATTGACATTTCATGGTATTTGAGATGCTATTTACACTCTGTACACTAGACATACACTAGAGAGTTTACCTTCAATACAAGCAGCTGGTTACTCATTTAGGAAGCCAAGGTGGAATGGTGTGGCCACTATCACCTTACGACCGTTAAAGATTACTGAACAAGGACTGCAATGCCAAAATAGCTCCAGTGACTGCCTCTTCTACTTGGAATTGACTGCAGTCACCACCTGTACATAGAAGAAATCAGTGCTGCTCTGTACTGTCTTTTTATCAGCCATCCTAAGTGACCCATCTTATGCCTGGTAGGCTGGCCGCGTACATTGGCCCTATAATATAGAATAATACAATAATTTAAGTTGGACAGAGCCCCAAAGTCCAACATCATCATCAAAGCAGAACTAACTTCAAATTAGATTGCTCAGGGCCTTGTTCAGGTGAGTTCTGAATGGCTCCAAGGATGGTGATTCAACAGCCACTCAGGGCCCTGTTCCTCTGTTTGACCACCTTCATTGTGAAAAAGAAACAAACATTCCTTATGGCCATTCTTAAGAAATATCCTAGAAACATCCTACAAGAGAGCAACAAACCATGTTAAAAAGTCTGAATAATTTCATGACATATGGTGAAGACTCTGCTTGTAAGTGGTGGTAATAGTATGACTGGTTACTTTATGTTTGCCCTGCTGTAACTGAATACAAACACGACAGCTCTGGCAAGCTCATGCCGAAACATACATTGCTACAGCACTAATGTGGCATCACCATTCTCTCATTCTCAGCTAGACCATCCCACACTTCTCCCATGCAGATTCCACTCATTCTTGTGATAGTTTCACCATCAAGCTTCTACAGTTCAGTTTTCCACATCTTAGAAATTATTTTCCCTCTTTCAGACACAGGCATATGCTAACTTCCCTTAGGCAAAAAACATGCTATAATTGATGTGTTTATAATCTAGCCTTCTACCAACAAGAAAAAGCAAATTAACAATTTGAAAATGCAGTTATTTGATACAACTTGATTCAGTTATGTTTATTTCCAAAGAATGCCTTGAGTAAGGTTGATCTAAACCAGTGACAAGCACTGCTTTCTGCTGTATACCTAAACTAAGACTAAATTAACGAACTCTTTCAGTTTGTAATCAGGTAATAAAAACAAAGTGTGGCAAACAGAAACTAACCTGTTTGTTTTTCAAGGTAACGTATGTGCTGTATCCAGACCTTAATTAGACCACATAGTAAGAGACTTTTATAGATGGATTTTTATAGACACTTTTCCAGACATGCTGTGCTCCTGATATTCCTCCCCCAAGCCCAAATCCACACCTTGCTAAATAACTTTTATAGATCTAATTAAACAGGCTGGTGATTCAGTAGTAATCCTATTAAAACAACCATACTTGAGAACTGGCATTCTTACTGCAGTATCCTCCTTTCTTTCCAGCAACACTCCATAAAAAGAGCTGCTGGTAAGATCTCAGGACATTTCTATATTGCACAATCTGGTGTCATCCTAGAAATGCCTTACCTAGCTCTGAGTGAGCTGGATTGTATGCACAGTTCAACGCAGCACCAAAGATGACACATTAACTCTCCTGCCAGAAGCAGCATGGCAGCAGTAGTGTGGCGCGCTAACGACATGCTTTTCTGCTATCCTCCTCCTTCTTATGGAACTAGGAGAGAGCAAGAATTATTCGTCGGAGGCACCTCCTGAGATCTTTTATGTCTAATATTATTGAAAGACAAGATAAACCTCCATCGTTGAAATGTTGCCTCGAATTTAATAGGGATCTGTAAAAATTACCCTCCAAAACAGAAGAATTCAACTGAGAATAATTTATTTCATTTTATTCTGGTATTATTAAATTTAAGGAACTATTCTATAGAAGGCATGCAGGCCCATTAAAGTTGATAACAAAGCTCCAGTTATTGGAATTGAAGCTACAATTCCCTAAGATGACTCAAAAAACTCAGATACTGGCTATGATATTCTATTCAACTCTGCAGGCATTTTCCACAAAGAATAAAATGTTGGAAAGCCCTCAGAAATTATTACAAAAAGCTGCTCGTGCTTCCAGGATTACCACTTTTCTCAGAACTCCCTTCAGTCACAAATATGCCTCTCACATAGAATTTGTGTCTGGTGAACCCTCCACCAGTGTTATGCAGGTAATACTGGGACTCATGAAAGAACAGAGGCAGTGGCTGTCAGTCAGTCCTGCTCTAGCCTTTCAGCATCAACATAGCATGTCCTGTTTTTGTGAATGCACATTATAAGTTTGACTGTATTCAGCAAGCTGTTGCTGCACTTCCCACAATTAAGAGGATTTTTCTGAACTCTGTAAGAAATACAGTTATGTGCCAAATTTTATTCTCAGTTATATAGGAGTAGTTTTAATGCTCATGAGGCTTTTTTAACTACTCTGAAGCAGCAACTTCTATACTATAAGAGACTGAAAAAGGCTTCCTATGGTGCTCCAGTGACATTTTTAAACATGTTGAAGTTACTCTCATACTTCAAACTTCTTATCACAGCAAGAAGTTTTTTCCTGCATCAACTTTATTAGTCATTTTTATGGCAGAACAGATGAATAGATGGTTTGTGGCCTTAGTGACCCCCAAATGTGCCATTCCCTAATCTTGAGCTGAGAAACTAAAAATGTCTAGAAACATACAGGTTTCCTGCAGAATCCAATCCTAAACCAAACTTATAGTTAGCAACTAACATTATAGGGTGGTCTGCAACTACCCCCAAAATCATGAAACACAAACTCTACCTTACACAGTTTTCTAAGAAAGCTCCAGCCAATAAAGAGTTAAACACTCCAGCAGCAAAACACTTCCTATCTGGGCAATCCATGCCACTAAAATAACAATTCCTCTTATTTCCACCCTGCTCATAGGGAACCAGCAGGCCTTTTACTCATTATTATTTACTTCTTTGATCTTCTCTCCCCTTGAACCTTGCTGCACTTCCTTTTACAAGTTTTCCAGTTCTTTGGCAAAGGTGTACATATCAACACCATCTGGCTGTGTGCAAAGAAACATTGCTACATGCTTCCCTGAAGACAAGCCTGCTGTGCTAGCCGTGAGCCACTGACATGATTTCCAGCTCAGCACTTCAGAAGAGTTCTCCTCAAATGCCATAGCTTGCATTTCCTCACAAAAGAGGAAAGGAAAAAAAAAAAAAAAAAAAAACACAAAAACCTAAACCCTCCACTGGATCTATTATAGTAGGGAACGCGCATCTCATGTTTTATGAACACAGAAATTCCAGGCTCAATAACGTGTTACTACTATGTGTTCTGCCTGCCAAGCCACCGCTCTGTTTCTGATAAGTACGCAGCAATATAATGAAAGGACAAACTACAGATCTTTTAAGTTGCTTTTAAGTACTGCTTTTTGCACATTAAAACCATCATTGGAGAAACTTTGCATCTCAGGAAGCATGTTGGCAAACCTTGTCAATTGTTACTGTATTTTACCAAAATATTTAACCAACTGAGCAATAATAACCCCTATTTAATCATACTTACAAGTGGTGAGCAATTCCTGCTTTCCAGCCGTAGATTTACGACAAAGTAACATTAGAAGCAGCATTCTTAAACCAAAGCCTGTCATTTGTTAGTTAATTTCCACAGGCACATATTTGTATGTCTAAATATCGTAGACAGGACTCCCGTGACAAATTAAAGTTAATGGAAATTGTATGCATCTCTTAATTCTTGGAATGGAAACAATATTAGCACTGCATGCAATACTAAATGAAATCTCTCTATGAGCCTTTTAAGCACAGCACTTCCTTCAGCTCACTACCTTTGGCTATGCAGTCAGTTCCAGTTTGTATTCAGAAACTACCCATTGTTAAGGTGATTTGACTAATTAACCAAAGAGAGTATTACACTGGTTGAAGTGTCATAATCTGTTCACGTCAAGCTCAGCTCCATCCAGTGATATACGTATCAAAACCTCAAATACAGACAGAAGCAAATGTTACAATTGCCACTTTGCCCTCAGGACCCCAAGGGGCCCACAGCTGAAGCCTAGACAATGTATTGTCAGCAAAGGCCACCTTGACCATATGCCAAAGCCAGGTTTGTTGCGATTCTAGTTATCGCACAGATCTCATGACCGTATTTGGGCCTTAGCTTGAAGACTACCAATGACAATCTTTGGTTGAAAGCTCCAAATAAAATACACTTAAAATACAGAGAATTAACTTGTTAAGAAAACAAACAGACAAAGCATTATGGAGACAATTTGCAATTAATGGTTAGGTGTGCATTTTGAGGTCTGCATCTTTTAAAGTAAAACAATAAATTCAGATTTTTACTCCTCTATACCAAATTGTCCATGATGCAGGAGCATGCTGCGCTTGGGCACTATCCTGGCATAATTCTAGTCAATGAATTTTGCAGAGCAAAGGTCAGCACAGGACTCAAAAATAATCTCCTGCTTCACTCATTCAAATATATCCATATACACTGCCTGTGCATATTTAATTGTAAGCCAAGAAGGATGGAAATTTTCAGACCACTGCAAAACCTAACTACACAAGTTGGGTACCTGAAATCTGATAACTACTAGAAATGCAGATAAACTCCTACAACCCTAGAATTTTCAAATAAATTGTTTTTAAGTTTGTCATTTCTGTTCTTCTAAAACTACAAATGTGATACCATAGAAGCTTTATAATCACCCTGAAGAAAGTATAGATCTGTTCTTTCACTTAAGATGCAGATAATGTGCAACTCAAATATACCCCAAATTAAAGAAAAAAACAACAAAAAAGAAAAAAGAAAAAAAAACATAAAAAAGGCTCCACATTAATGACCTTGAGGACAGATATTACCTTATTATACTGGACAGTATCAAGCTCAACAGACTCCTATAAAAAATGAGAATAATACATCATATACTTTTTATTGCAAAACAAAGTTGTTGGCAGTGAATTTGGAAGCCAGCTATGCACAGGTCATGTCAATAATCTTTAATGTCTTGGTTTATGCTACATTTCTGTGAAGTTTCAGGCTTCTTATTCACTAAATCTTTAAGCATAAGACCACCAGCAGGCGCCAAATGGAATTATCAAGCAGCAGGTTTAAAACAAACAAAAGGAAGTACTTTTTCACACAATGCATAATTTAATTGTTGAATTCCTTGCCACAGGATGTTTTGCGTGCCAAAGTCATAGGCCAGTTAAAGAAAAAGAGCATCATTTAGAGAACAGAGTTTCACCAAGGCCTATTATCTAAATAGGGCAAATATAATCTGCAGCACTGGAATTCTCAAAACCACAGAATACTGGAATTTGGCAGAGTAAATAACCCCCCCCCCCCCCAAAAAAAAAAAATCTCTTCTACCTGTAAGTGCCATCTTCTTTATGTTAGACTTTTGACAACATATAGCAAAAGTTTCTCAGTTGGCTTTTCTAGCTGCTTTTCTGTGTCTACATTATTAAGGCAAATGCATCCTAATTTGCAACTGTATAATCTGTTCTTTTCAGATCAGACAACATTTGGATAATCATGGCTTATTAACAATATCCGTTTAATGTTTCTCTCAGTTTAACTATCAACAGGCTATGTATATATTCTGACCTCAAGAAAAAAAATGCTTGTCCCCTGCAGTTAGTTATTACTTCGATATTGAGTTGCAAGCTACACGCTGATATAACATCAGGGTTGGATCTGTACCACTTCTTACTCTTGCATAAGAATGAGCACCATTATGTGATGCAGGCAAGATAATAACCATTACCACTGAGGATGGGATTCACTCCTATTCAGAGAAGTGATTGTTTAATATAAAAACAAAAAAAGATATTGATCAAGAATGGCATATGAATAACATGTACCAATGCAATATAGCAGTTTTTCCATATGTTACCATGCAGATTATTTTCCTCCTCTAAAATAGCTATCTACATGCCTACACACTGGTGCCATATTTACTATGGGAAATGATAGTTCAGGCGATGCTTGGCTCTCAGCTCACTCTCTTAATTTTTGCAGTAGCAGATGTTGCCATAATTCTTTTTCATAGCGTCACCTTTCTGGTTTTATCAGCAAAAAGGGCTGTCAAATTCATCTTCTGTTTAGATTATCAGCAACAAAAATCAGATACTTTTTGAAAAAAAGCCAACTTTTTGAGCTAGGTGAAGCATGGATGTTGTTCAAGTTTGCTTGTTTTATTTTTCTAGCAGAAAGCTAAGGGTACCCACATGTACTTTGTTAAACCATGAAGCAGGGTAATCCAAATTCCTTGGATTTTGTCATGTTTTGATTTTTGAAAGAATTTTCAAAATTAGTTATGTTAAACTACTAAGTAGAAACGCTTCTTTAGAATTAATATAAACTAAACTAAATACATTTTAATTTACTTCTATGTTTAACCTAAATTAAAGCCATTTTAATTTTGAATGAGGGTAGGGAGAAGGAACTGATGTCATTTAAGCAATCCACATTAAATCCCAAGGTATTAAGTTTCAGTTTAACTTTTCTAATACATACATATCAAGAGGTCACAGTTGCTTTTGAAAAAATAATGGATATTTAGATAGATACTCCTTAATAGGTACATTGGATAACATAGTAGATTTCTCTTCACATTATTTATGGAAAACCAATCTATGGCACAAAATGCATTTAATTTTGCTACCGAAACAGAAGACCCAAATATTAGTTTATAGCCTTCTTGTCAGAGACAGGTACTTCAAAATCATGTAACAGCTTATCAAAATGCATCATTTAATTTTTAGCTAACAAAACATTGCTGGAAAATATGTGGGAAGAAGCTAATCAGAACCAGGAAGGTTTATATGGAAGAAACCGTTCATAAATGTTGAATAAAAACCAGAGGAGTTTTTGAAAAAACTCCTGCTAACTCTACTGCCTTTATCAGCATTATGTATAGTGTGACTCACAGCCATAAAGAACCTGCAGGGTGGGCAAACGTTTGAACAAGTCATTTGTTCTGAAAGTTTCCAGATCACATTACAATAGGAAAATATATTTATTCTATAAGGTTGAGTAAAGTGCTTTCATTTATTTTCACATTTAACCAGGTTTTCTAATAATATTCTGAAACACCCTAAAATAGTGGCAGTTATGAGTCTGATACTGTTTCTTGGTGTTCCTGTTTGCAGATGAGAATGAATTCCACTTGTAAGAGAAGATCAAATGCCTACACACTGGTGATACGCTTTTGAAAATCCATTAGGGATAAAATAAAAAAAAGAGATTTCATATATAAATGTGTAATATTTCACATGTTTAAAAGCTAGCTTGAGACAAACTTAAGTTAGTAAAAGCATGCTATCTGGAAAAATGAACAGCAATAGTTCAACCAACATGCCAACGAGATTGTTTTAGATGGTCTATCCCCACTCTGCTAGTTCATTCAGCTCTTTAGCATATGGGATTACAAACTGAAATTGCCCAGTTAGCTATAATTCAGTTCTGATTAACTTGCCCAAGCCATGACTATTTTCCAGTGGAAAATTTTGTCTACAGTTAAAACACTGATACATGATTGATTCAAATACTTCACTGATTCAGTGATTTTTCTTGTGTGAAGTGCTTAAGGTCAAATGCAGCTTGCTGACTGATACAATGAGGATTTAGATAGTTTTCACTCCCACTAAGAAAGCAATATGAATACAGCTTTAACTACAACATGTTTCTGCCCACAGTGAATAAATAGGGTCTTTATTCTTTTCTTCTCCACACAGCTAAAAAGAGAATGAGGATATTAGTGGCAAATTTAAGAAACATGCATCCTAAAGAATGATGGTGTCTACATTCTCAGAGGAAAATTATTATCTAGTCCACATGTTGCAAACTATATGAACATTTCTGAGGCCACCTGCGCTTTCTGGGATTTAAAACAGTAGAATTCTCTCACGGAGGGGCTATAACTGATTCTAACACACCCATGGTATGACTTGAACATTTCTACAACTGTATGTAAGAAAATTAATGAAGACTTTAAGGAAAGAAGTCTATCTCCTCAACACTACAGTATTTAAGCTGTAACAACAGTAAGAGTGACAAATTGAATCCCTTTTCTTTAACTGCTTCTTAGAGTAACACTTGCATAACAAATGAGTTTGTGTTTCTGTATGTGTGCATGCAACCAAGCACCTAAGGGTAGACAGAGGGGTTTTTAGTTGGTTTTCTTTCTTAATAAGAGCAACAGCTGAAGGGAAGAGTTTTTCCACTTATGCAAAATCTGCAGGGTCTGTAATTGCTTGTCAGCTCTTGCAGATGTGACAGCCTTTGTGAGGTTTTGCCTCTCCAGAATGTCCTTATACTGGCAGTGGCAGACATACCAGCTAATTTTTAGGGTTCCTTTGGATGTCAACCTCTTGGGGGGAGACTTCAGTAAAAGAAAAATCTCTCACATACTTATAGGCCAACCCTACAAAAAGTCTTCCATGTTAGAGTAAAATACTTAAACTGCATTCTATATTTTAGTGGACAGCTACAGCACAGCTTGCTCACATTGTTAAATGTAGAGTATGTAACATTTTACAGTATACGCATCTTTTAGTAATGCTTTATATGTAATTATTATAGATTTAACACTACATAAATGCACATGAATTCAGTGTTCATGAAAATGAACAGACTATTAAAAAGGTTAGAACCCACTGGTCTTTGGGGAAATGTCCCTTTATGACACTCCTCTTCTGCAAATGGCCAACTACTGCATTGTGGAGCCTTTCTTGAATTCTTGCCAATGACACTGGATCCTGTAATGGTTTTGTAACAAGGCTAAAATCAACACCTGTAAACTAAATGGGAAGAAGACAAAGAAAAGGGAACTGGGACATGGTGAGAGCAAATACACTAGGGGCAAAGTCAATTAGAAGGTCAGAAGAGAAAAAAGGAACGAGACTAGGAAAAAAAGAAGGAAGAACAAGAGAACTATATGGTATAAGCAGAACAGATTATTTTTCCTCCTCTCCCTCCCTGGCACTCAGTACTGTGTCAAGTGCACACTTGTCACTTTTGTGAGAACTCACAATCAACAACCAGAAGACAAATATTCTGATGGCACTGTCTGGCTCAGCAGCTTGCACAAATCAGCAGTAGCATAAAACATTCTTTTTGGTTTATAAAAAAAAAAAAAAAAAAAAAAGAAAAGAAAAAGCACTTCAGCACGTGCAAAGTCCTGAACTGGGGAAGAATACAAACACATGGACAGCTTTATTCTATTGCACACTATTAGATGCTAAGTTTCTGTCACCGAATGCTACGTTCTCTGTATGTTGCTCAGTGTCATTTATCTTTCCTCACTTATCCAAAACATTTTGCGACAGACCATGCTGTCACAGTGAATAGCAAAAACCCATGCTAAACTACTGAGAAGGGCCTTGGAAAGGAACAGAGTTACAGCATCAGGAGTCCACAGCAAACAAAGTCTGCCCTCCCATTCAGAGCTTGTGTACCAAAAATATAGTTCTCAGAAAAAGTAGAGAAAAATGTCTTATGTTATTGTTATGTGGTTCACCTATTTCATTATCATGCTCTTTAAATAAGAAAAGAGAACTTCTTAGAAGAAACACCTTTTTCAGAAAATCTAAGCTCAAGGATTGCTGTCAAGCATACTCTTCAGATGTTGTTTTCTTGCTATAAGACACATTTTCAGCTTATATTGTATCACTTTTTTTTTTAAATTTGCACAAAACCAAATCTTTCTTTGTTAGTGATCATCATCTCCAGCTGCTTTTTATTGCATCTGAGGTTATGATGTTCCATTCACATCATTATGCTCAGGACACTGTAGAGAGGAGGGGGTAAAGTTTTCACGCAACAAGACAGTTGAAATCTCTTCTCACAGAAAATACCTTTTTTTTCCCCGAAGAACTATAAACTAGAACTAGATTAAAAAGCAGGATTAAGACATTCATCACAGACATGAACAATGGTGGTCAACAAAGTCACTGGAGACAAAGTCATGAAGAAATTATAATGGAAAAAAATATGTACTGACAAAATTTCCACTTGTGCTACTGGTTTCCTGGATGGCTGTGTGCAAGTTCTTTCACCCCTCTACACCTCACTACTCCCTGGTTAGTGCCCAGTGGAGACAATACTAACTGCCCTTGCAAATTATATTGAGATCTCTGTAGAACAATGTATGGTTAATAGATAACTAGCAACATCACATTTAAGCACATCCTTCTAATTCCAGCTCTTCTCATACCATCATTCTCTACAAAAAGTCACCTCAAACAGCTTTTCTGAAAAAAAAAAAAAAAAAAGCAATAGTTTCAAGTGATTACATTTATAATTTTAATAATGTAAGAGTTTTACAGTAAGATACGATGCAACCAAGAATTCATTACTTTTCCTTTCAGATTTTAATAAAAGTACACTATGAATTATTTAAACTAAATGAAACTTGTCAAGATAAATTAATTTAGTACATGTTGTGATGCAGTATATTCTAGCTTTAATTGTGTTTGCTGCTTACTGAGTGTAACGATTTGCAAAGTCCAGTAATGCATTTTCTCAGCCATTAGAAACAACCATGGGAGTGTTGTATCATTTTCATTACTTAAAGATTTTTTACTTATTTTTTGTTTAAAAGTTGAAGTTAGGTTATTAGACTAAAAAAGTCCACAACAAAAATAATGAAAATACTGAAAGGTTCAGGGCATTTCTCATGTACCTCTTCTAATTCAACTCTAGTCAGCAGTACCTAGGAATAATCCCAGGATGATGAGTTTTCAGAAGCTGCTGTGCCAAAACTGTGAGATCTTATTTGGTGCTATTTAATTCCCATTATAAAGTAAAAACAGGGTCCCAGGAAAGTCAGTAAAAGTTTTGCCTCTAGTATGAACGAAATAGAAGATTCAATCCATTGCCTAAACATAGGTAGCTGCTAGTGCCATGTGAGATGCCTGGGGGACTCCACCTGGCTCCAGCTGATCGTCTAGCGGTGCTTGATTTTCCTGTAGGTCCTGTTACTGTACCTGCCAGCCTTCTGGGGAGTCCTTGGATGACTGGGACACCTCAAATAGCACTAAGAACTAGTTTTAGATCACTGAACTGAGCCCAGGACATCTCCCATTGGGCATCCCAGACTGACAGTGCCTTACACAAATAGTGTAGTACATGCTGCTGACAGCCCCAGCCTAACAGATCCAGTGGCATTCCTAATGGAAGAATATGCACTAAAACATATATATTTTATATAAAAATATTTTTAATAAAGATACACATTTAAAAAGAATCATTCTTTCCATTCTACTACGCTGTCAAGTCTCACAAAGATTATGTACCAGAGGTCACATCCCATACTGTACAGGTAAAAATTCTTCTCCAAAGCATTATGCAGGATAAATTTCTTGGAGAATCAGGTTGCAGAAAGAAGGATTTTCTTTTGGAAGTTCTGTACCTTCCGGAGAATAACATTTGCTTCTAAATAAAGTGACGAGCAGAAGCTCTTATAAAGTCTTATGTCTTCGGTAGCTTCTGAAAGAGATGTGGTTGTTCACTTTTATCAGTGAGATACCTTTCCAGATTTCTCAGTCTTTAATGGAAGCTGTGAGTTCTCTGCACATCTAGAAACCAGCCTAAAGCTATTTTCCAGTTTATGCTAGAAATGATGGCTGTGTTGACTTTGCTGGGGAAATTAATCAAGAAAATATCTCATTATCAGGGAGGAAGGCTCAGTTTCAGAAGAATGATGCAACAGTCTTCCAGAGTCAATTAACGCTCGCTATCCAGGATGACATTTGAAACTGCCACAGTGCTAAAAAGCTGGAATCATGTA
The DNA here is from genome assembly GCF_000687185.1 of Egretta garzetta. Lineage (NCBI taxonomy): Eukaryota > Metazoa > Chordata > Aves > Pelecaniformes > Ardeidae > Egretta > Egretta garzetta. Next base: position 1,960,106 of record NW_009258754.1, on the reverse strand, counting down.
AGAAATAAAGCAAGCTCAAGTTTGTTTGAATGAACTCAAAATCAGATTTATTTTTTCCAAGAAGTCAAGAGTAATGCTTATAACACGTATAATCTTAATTTTAAAATTAAATTTTAAAGCTACTCTTTGTAACAAGTCTGTAAATAACATGGTCATACAGTGCTTTCTGAATAGTTCATAAGGCATTAACTTGTGCTTACTTAGAGGTCATTCAGTTCAGGAAGACTGATTTAGATCTCGGTACAAGAAGAAACTTCACCACTATAGCAGAAAAACAGCATTGAAATTTCTGAAAGCAGCATACAATCTTTTTGAGATTAGGTGTATTTAAAGATACTGAACCAGGTTCTCTGTTTACTGCAGTTGTCTTTATGCTGCACCATCTTCCCTCCTCTTATCTGCAAGCTGAAGAGGCCACTCCATCATTATTACTATAAGGTTATCCTCCCCCTCTACTCTGCCCTGGTGAGACCCCACCTGGAGTACTGTGTCCAGTTCTGGGCTCCCCAGTTCAAGAAAGATGAGGAACTCCTAGAAAGAGTCCAGAGGAGAACAACTAGGATGATAAAGGGACTGGAGCATTTCCCCTATGAAGAAAGGCTGGGAGAGCTAGGCTTGTTTAGCCTTAAGAAGAGAAGACTGAGAGGGGACCTCATCAACACGTACAAATATCTTAAGGGTGGATGTCACAAGGACAGAGCCAGACTCTTCTTAGCAGTGCCCAGCAACAGGACAAGGAGCAATGGGCACAGACGGAAGCATAAGAGGTTTCAGTTGAATATGAGGAAGTAATTCTTTAGTTTGAACTGGAACAAGCTGCCCGGGGGGGTTGTGGAGTCTCCTTCTCTGGAGATATTCAAAGCCCACCTGGATGATGTCCTGTGCAACCTGCTCTAGGTGAACCTGCTTTAGCAGGAGGGTTGGACTAGATGATCTCCCAAGGTCCCTCCCAACCGTTGCCATTCTGTGATTCTGTGATAAGGGAGCACACTGTGGTCTCCTAGTATCTCTGAGCAAATTCAACAGCAGACATCCTCATCCAAAGCAAGTGTCATGTGCGGACCAGTACGCCTAAACATAAGAGCTGAGTTACATAGTGGGTCAGGCCTATGCAGAGCAACCTGACAGTTACTCTAGATTGTCCTCTGCAGTGTAGGCTTTCCCATAAAGAGTCATTGACACTATTTGTTGTAGAGCTGCTTGCTCCTATTCT
>NW_009258754.1:1933010-1958861 GCF_000687185.1 Egretta garzetta | reverse complement strand
CCCTTTCCAATTTCATTTATTCCTTGAAAGCTTTTTCCTGCTCTCCCCCCCCCTCACTTGCATTATAACAACAATAGCAACTTTTAACATTTATATTGCAGGTTTTCTTATGGAGAATCCCCAAGTCCTGCTCCTTGGTTGGGAAGCAGTAGCCTCAGTACATGTTGGTTTATGAGAGGAAATAGAGATGAGAATACCATATCCAATTAATACTTCAGGGAGATTTGAAGGAGAATGAATGCATATTTGGAATTAGGCCAGGACACTGGGGCTACTACTCCCTATCCTACAAAAAGAACCATTGGACTGTTAATAACCATAAGCAATCAGGCCCTTGGTTTTACGTCTCATCAGCAAGACTACACTACATATTCATTTAACTCACACTTACTTTTAAGTTCTCTTAGCTTCTATTACTGGTGGGTTTAATTCTTTGTCTTATTGATAAAGTGCGTTCCTTTACCTTTTATTCATTGGAAATCTGTAGCTGACTACTCTAGCACTACACTGACAAAATCATAAATAAAGAAATCCTGCACTGAAAAAACAAACAGATCAAGCAGCTTAACATGTTCTTAAGATTTCTAATGTCTATGTACCATACCTCAGGCTTGGGATTTTTTTTCAGATAAGAACACTCTGAAATAATAAGATTCTTTAAAAAAATCTAAAAAAAAATTAAATGGTGATACACAGCAAAACACAGACTTTTAAATGTGTACTGATGAAGAGGAGAAAATGCATATACACTGAAGAAGAAAATTAATTTACTTCGGTGTCTTAATAAGCTGTGACAAACTCTTCCATTTTTTGAGGTGTTGCTTAATCTTCTGTCTCCATTATTAAATCTCTAATGGCATTAAAATAACAGTAAAGGCACTCTGAGGAGGTGGGGGAAAATGAGCATTTAATAATTAAGTGCTTCAGGAAAGAACGTTCTTCTAATCTAGCAAGCTAAAAACAAGGTGTAAGTATTTTTAACAGAAAATGTAAATTAGGAAGTAGCCTGGAGAAAGAAGTCCAGTTCTGTGCGCCCTAAGCTTCAAAATAGTTTATTTGTTCTATATTCCATATTCTACAAAACAGAATTGCATTGAAAATTCAGATCTTCAGAAGTGCCTGAAGATTAATTCTGCAGAGCTCAGAACCCTCCCTGTTTTGACCTTCCTTCAGAAACACATCCATTACATTGTCCAACTCTTGCAAAGTAATATTTTCCAAGAAGAGGACACCAATAAGCTTCAACTGTTCTGGGAAGGAAACCTGCATTTTCCACTATTCAGCTTGAATGACAACCTTCAGAGAGCATTTTACAAAATTCCTGAAAAGCTGCATTTTTCTAAGATATCTAGTTAGCTATTCAAAAATTTATTGTGCTTTTTTGCAAAAGCATGCACATAGTTATTGCAGTATAGCCAACACACAGAAACACATGGAGCCACATAATTTGATCAAGGCACCAGCAAATCACAAGCTTGTTTTAAAAGTCTTGGTGTCAACCAAGTAAGACCTAGGTTCCTTAATCACATAACATTAAACATACAAAAAAACCAGCCACATGAACACTCCCTTTGAAATAAGATTTCTCAATTAAGAAAGAGAACCATGTTTACAGTCTTGCACATTCCTTAGCTGGTGCACGTCTGTTCATCCCACTTGGATAATACAGTGAGCTTACAGACCATACTACACTTTTCAAAGTTTCAGTCTGTCACCTTCCTTGTTAGCTCTGTAATAGGATTGAAGCATACAGTAACCAGTAAAACTAGGTTGCAGAATGATGCTATTTTAAAAGGTAAGCAAAATTTTAGAAGGTAGAATTCAGGTTTCCCAATTAAAAAATGAAATCAAGATGTTCAGTTACATTTCCAATTACATATTTATTTACATGCAGTTGAGTAATATTAGCAGTCACACATCCATACTGTTCCTAAAAAAAAAAAAAAAAGAATCAAATCTGTAGTTTTATAATAAGGTTAGAGCAATATTGCGATACCATTTTTAGAGCTGAAGGACCCATCTGTTAGACACACACACACACCAAGACATGGGTCAAATTCACACAACGTTTGTTTCCTGTGCTATACTGGGGTTCATCTATACATGACTCCAAGAAACACACAATTCTGCAAAGCAACGTGTATGAGCAGCAGCAGAACAGATCAAGGACAACTGTCTCTTTTCTACTCATGTGAAAATTAAGTGGGAACGTCCATTTAAGGCAACACATTACATCAGTTTAGCAAATGACACAACTAAAAGGAGACTCAAAAGGAAAGTCAAAGCTATGGAAACACCCTGTCTGTGTAGCGCCACTGAAAATACAAAGCCTTGGGGAAAATAATGGTAGGAGGATGATCTTATAGATTTATTTTCACATAGTACAATTTATACTAAGAGGAAGGTGACTATGTTGAACACACCAAGATTTTGCATGATCTTGAAAGTTAAACAACCCTAGGAGAATGCAGTACAGGATACAAACCACCTGGAAATAGTAGGCATTGCAAGTACAAAGCAAGCTGTCACAGTTGAGCACTAGACCACTGAAACCAAGTATGCTGAAAGAGTTTCTTTGTCTTATCTATGCTAATCAATAGGAGAATAAGAGGACATACTTTCTTCTTATGGTCTCTAGATTCAGAAGCAGCATCTAAACCAATACGTCGCACACTGAAGCTTTTATTTACGTGGGCACGATTTCCAACACCATGTACAGAGGACAGTCATCTGCACAAGGATCTGATGCATTAAAGAAACCAAGCCCACACTGCAGGATATGCCTTATTTACAAACATGCATTCGCTAGATTTCTACAGACACAGGTACTTCCAGCACATCCCAATCAAAGGAAAAGTAACGGGTTTCCAAAGGAGCTTTGCAACTGATATATAATGTGCTGTAACAAAAACTTTCTGATTGTATCTATGTAAGTGGGCAAGCATTATAAATTATCTGAAGCAACAACTTCACTCTTGTTATCAACATTCTGAGCTATTTATACTTACACTGATTGTTATCCTGTACTCCTTGCCAGGAAACCTTTTGAGAGCCCTTTAGCCACCATTCCTCAGCTCTTCAAGAGCTAGGTCAGATGCTGAATATATATAAACAGCCCTTTTGTGCTTGAACTTGAAAGAGAAATCAGTCATCTGTATATGATCTGTGTTACAGCAAAATGTAATTTTTCCCTCTGACAACGTGTTTATGGTTGTTAAGTTATCTTGATTGCCAAGAGAAATTTGTTTTCTGTGGAGGCTTCTATAGCTTAAAATGTCAACTATTTTACCATCCCCCTCTTTCTTTCTTCCTTTTTCAACTGATTCACAAATTAAGTTGACCTTCTGCTACATTTAAAAAAAAAATAGATTCCTGAAAATTAAGAGTCTGGCACAATCCTATACTAAGAGTCCATTTATCTTGTCTTTTCTATAAAGATAGTTTGCAGATTCTGGCAAAGATCCCATTTCCAGTAATAAAAGTCCCCAAGGACTTCTGGCGCCTAAGACCTTCTCTTCCTGGATCCTGACCACTTTACTGTGATTAAACTGTACATTACAGAAAATATTGCTATTATTTGTATTTATTATTGTAAAAGGAAAAGAGCACAAAAATATTTGTATATTAATGCTAGATAATATTGTCACTGATGCGCCTGGAGTGACTCTGCAAGCTGTAGTTAAGTTCAAAGGCATTTATCTTCTCTAGATGTTGCTTTGTTACCCTGATCTGAGAGGAGTACTGGTATGCTACATAGAGTATAGGCTTTGACCACACAGCAAAGTAATGGAATAAGGCAGATTATACAGAGCACAGAAATGAGTCAGATTCTATAATCATCCATAAGTAGGTGCTGTCTGATGCAATTAGCTCTCTGTGCAAACTATCTGAAACTCAGATTGTACAGTTTGTTACAGGTAAGTGTAAAGTCTATAACCTTCCCTTGCTTAATCTGTGCCTCGCAGTGAATAAATTTTTACATACATTCTCCACATCCAGTTGCCAACCAGTACTACTGTACATGTGCACCTCTGTCTGCCTCTGGCAGGATGAGGCTCTCCTGGTGACCTCAAGCTTTTGCATTCCAAACATGAAGACTGCTGACTTCCCTGTGCCTCCAACTCACTCTAGTAAAATCATTATACCAAACTGCTTCATCTTTCATGGTGTTGGAGGATAAAGTGTGTGTGAAGAATTGCATGCTTGGAACCGTTTCTGAGCACTGAACAGTTTTGCAGATGGGGTAGCAGGCTGTTCAAAGTCCTTGTGACTTTTCCCTTTCTTTTAACCACAACTCTACTTACTGAGCAATATAATCTTCCTTTTACCATGGAGTGTGCTAATATAAAGCCACTTTGTCAGCATGCTGGTGACACCACAATTGAAGTATATATCAGTTCAATCGTTCATAAATCAATGTGTATATTCTTCCTAAGCTCTAATATCATTTCATCAATGCACTACTTATTTTGCAGTTGTTGATACTAAATTCCAACATGATTACAAAATCACATTTTTCACTTTATTAAATTTTGAATATTGAAGGGTTTTCCTCTTTATTAAATTACACTATATTAGAAGAGTCTGAAAATCCTCCAATGCATGACCAAGGATATAGTTCCATCTGTTTTGTTTTTCTCATTCATGACATAGAAAAATTTGTTTTAACCAGTACATGTATTTCACTCTAACTCCACTTTATGTCTGTCAGGTTACATCATTTCTGATGTGTGGATACTCTGCTACATAGCTTTGCAAAATGATTTAAGTTTAAAGTAAAACCAGCTTTTTGCATAGCTCAGGTGTTTGGAAATGAGATACGGGTACTTAAGTTACCAGTTTAAATCGAACACGTGGCACAAAGCCATATCAAAACCTGGCAAGACCAGTCTGGTTAAAAATAATTCCTGTTTGAAGGTTGTTTGGTAGCCTATATAAAATGAATGAATTTCCTAACAGTTACTTAGAAATGCAGGTGTTTACACAACCAGAGCTGCTAGCACAATTGGTAGATTGTCAGCAGTCTTAGCCCAAATTCCAGGTGCTTGATTTTGAACTCAAATACTGTACAGTAGACCAGGAGAAAGTCTGCACTATGTCTTAGAGTTACACCATGCAAGTTTATCATTTGTATTACAGAAGAAGTTAAAAGACTGTATAAATGAGAGCAAGACTGAATGGCATTAGATGCTGTACAAACACACAGGTGCCTAAAACAAGGAGGGATGAATCCAGAAATAACTGAAACTTAATTTAGGAATCTAATCCACTTCAGCACTTTCAGGAGACACCTATGGAAAAAAAGAGTCGGATTGTACTAGGCTGAATCACCTCCTAGAAGTGCCCATCTCTCTCTATGAAGTGCTTAGTAAATTAGCATATGTATGGGTATGTCGTATAAGGCGACAGTCCCTGAGATTATCTAACAAACCAGTCTTCTAACGTCCAGTTTTCCACATTAAAAAAAACAAAAAAGGAGGAAACAGAAGTTAAAAATACCTTAAAATTTTATAAAATTTGCCTCATTAATATGTGAGATGAACTCAAAATTTCAAGGCCGTAGAGATTCATTGACCCAGACTGCTATACTGTCTCTGGTGATGGTACCAAATTGCCTCACTGGTGTGACAATACTTTGATACAAAAGTTACCACATAGTAAAAGAAGAATGAAAATGTAGAAATCCAGGAGGATTTACTAGAAATATCGTATGTGTCTATGTATATTTAAAAAAAGGTTCGCTTTTTCCTTGTGGACATTCCACTGTATTAATGACTGTCCACTGGGTGCTAAAAATAAAAAATAATTGTGCCTGTGTTGATGAGGGTATTCTGCCATTTCCTGTACAACCACCACCTCCAGAAGCACAACGCTGTTGGGGAACTAAACAGCCATTGGTATCCGAGGACATCCGGGAGAGCAGCTTTCATTAGCCACTGACCCTAGCTCACCACAGAACAGCAGGCAATCCAAGGGGTTTTTTTTAATGGCATATCGTTTACAACATGCAAGCTCAACATACAGGCTAAGAATTATTATGCTTTGTTTTGTTTTCAGAAAACAAACAAAATAAAACCAACCCCACACCCCTGCCAGGTCTCAGTTTTAAGGTTTAAAAGTGCATCATTGTAACAAAGAGGCCCATTTCTTGCCTGCAACAAGGGGCGTTTGGGTAGGGTAGGAAAGAGGACAGGAATAGATCACCCCCACGCACAAAAATAACCAGTTATTTGCAGGATCTAATCTGAAGCAGTGAAATTCTCATTTCTTCTTCTTTCCTGCCCAGGTAAGTATTTCGACCCCAGTGGTACTTTGAGGAATTCTCTTTCAACAGCAGATACCCTCCATTTGTAATGCTGCAGCTACATGCACATATGTGCTTATGAGAATACATGTAAATTCTCCCCCCCTCCCCCAAATAATGCTGCAGGTAAACATTGATAGACTCATTCTCCTTTCCCCTCAGAGCAGTGATATTAACAGGCAAGATTCATTTACACCTCACTAGAGATGGCGATTTTGCAGTTGAATAGCAATGAGGATATCCCACAGCAGCAGAGGGAAGCCTGGACAATGGCAGAGGCTGGATTCATGTGCACCTCTATTTTAGAGAATAAATTATAAAACCATAAGTATGTGAGCTCTTAAGTTTAGAGTGCACTACCCTTTCTCCCAGTTTAAACTACATTTAGATTAAAGCAATTTAGTTTGAGACAGGATTTCTCACTAGGACAGGAACAAAAATTAAATGTATCTATGCCCCCTGTTCCCTCTCTGCTTCTTTCAGCACTTTTGCGCTCCTGAATAGAAGAGAAATTGCTCTCTCTATAGCACAGCAATTCTTCACATTCGCAGTTCAGTTGGGCACAGCCATCTAAGAATCAAGTATTAAAATTAATTATTTAAGAGATTACACTCTACATATAGCAATATCCAAGGGTCTTAATGCTTTTAAACTTTTTAAACACACACTCCTCCCCCAAAGAATAACAACATTGTTTAAAGCCCTGCACAAAGATAGGCATTGCACTGAAATCAGTTTGAGGAGGTTTTTTTTTCTACCAGTATAACACAGAGTAGAATTTGTTCCATTAGCCCTGATATTTAAGGTCGTTTTGCAAGTATTTGCTCAGAGATTGTGCTTCCCAGCTGTCCTCATTGCAATTTGCTTTGCTAATATCATCAGAGGCTGTTGAAACTTGAATACAGGGTGAAAAAACAGCAAAAAACAATTTGCTTTAAAGGTAGTTCTCTAACAGACGTGTAATTTTTTTGTTTTGCGGTTTCAGTATTCCATGCAACTGTTTAATATTTTTGAACTCTCACAAGCATGAGCAACATAAAATCAGCATCAGGGTTATTACCTAGGAGACACAGGTGGGTTGCTTTCCTAAAGCAAGTACCATTTCCCAATCCATTACTCCTTCCTGTAACTCTATAAATAATTAAGAGAATATGCCTGTTTCACGGGAACGACTCTTATCAAATGCCAGCTAGAAAGGCCTCCACAGCCTACTGCACACCAGAGCATGTGCTACAAACCATATTGCTTTGATTTTCTGTGTGTGTGTGTGGAAATGTTTGGCTCAAACATAAAAACAAAGCGGCATGCACTGAAACTGTAAACCTTCAGTACCTCCACTTGTAAACTAGTTTTACAGCTGTAAATTAAAGGGATTTAAAGGCTTTTGTGCAGATGCTAATAAATTCCATTCACAAAATCATTTTTCTTTCCCCTTATAGAACTTTTCCATGTGCTTTCACGTGGAACACCTGTTCTCATTACGTGGACATATACCTCTGTCCTGTGATAAGGCATTCCTTCATCATGGGATAATTAAATGTCACATTTCTCTCATTCCTCTTGATTACTCAGTAAATCCCTTGTAGCAACAAAACAAATTGGAGCAAATGGAATCACACACAGTGAGGCATGCTTCAGTGTTCTGAACAATATCCGACCACAACAAATTAAAAAATTTCCATTCAGTACAAATATGCATAAGTAAGAAACACTGCATCTGTAACAAAAATAAGTTTACATTTTTTTCTGATTTTGTGTAACATGTATGATATGTGATGTGCAATAAAAATAGTTAAAAACACATACATCTCAAGCACTGAATGTTGTCCAGCACACTAGAGTGGTTGCACAAACTGGTTCATAATTGGGGCACAGCCTTAGAAACAACAAACGATGAAAACTTCCACCAGTTGAAGATGGCTTTTGTTCAGTTGCAGAAGGCTAATATGGCAGGATGTATTTCTGTATGAGTAAATGGCAAATACTTGAAGGTGATTGACAGAATGAAGTAAACCCTTTGTTTTCTAAAACAATTGCTCCTCATTCTCTATTGTAATATTTCTCTGATGCACAGCTCAAGACAGCAGTAAGCTCCCTTCCTCCCTTTTAGAAAAAGATTATTCAGGTTTTAGGATGATCTCAATCCACCAGTGCTGTGGGTTTAACTGGGAAAATGATGACTAGTCCATGGCTGTGAGATGAGGAGGGCACCATCACAGCACAGAGCTGTCCCCAGGGCTTCTATGCTGTGAATAGCTCTGCATACACCCTTGGAGGGATTTCGTTAGACTATTTTAACACACAGACTAAGGTTTCCAGTCTATCATTGGTAGTTGTAAGAAGGATAACCAGAGGTCTGGTCAACTGGACTCATATGTCTATACAAGCAGAAGAGCTGTTCCAAAGAATAGGCTGATAAATATGAAGTAGAACATATTAATTAGCTTCAGGTATCTATATAACCCACACTAGATTTGAGTCACATTCCCATTCACTGCGAGGAGTGTAGGGAGATCAGCCAACCCCTAAACTAGGTGCTAACAAGGTTAGGTACTGTGAATATACTGTTCCCCTCCCATGTTCACCTGAACTCCATTCTTCTTCACTACGTCCAGTTAGGATGCTGCACTGAACATATACAACATCAGTGTGTTGTATAAAAAAAACAAACCTGAAAGCTACAGAGAGGAAGTTAACCTTTAAGCAGCCTGTCCAATCTATAGGGCTCTTGGGTCACTATACACACCAGAAATTTCTACCAGTGCATCCCAATTGGTGAAGGCATCTCTGTAGCCAGTTGTTCCCTGGGCCACAGAACCATGCTCCATATCAGGATCTGGGAACATGCTGGCCCCAACTTCACCAAGACAGCTGCCAACGTTCCCTGCTGTAACCAGCGATTGCTAAGAGCACAAGCAACATTTGCACAAAGGAAAAGCAGGCTGTCTTCAAGGATTCAGCCCCATTAACAACAGTAGACAGAAGGACACATTGTAAATATGGATATTGTTTTTTGAAATAATATATTCACACTTGAAAGCACATGAAAGACATCAGTAGTGCACAGACATTGTCCAAAAGATCTGCACAGAAGCGAGTCTGCCCAGAAAAGAGAAATGTATTTCCATAAGCAGTTTTAATTTGGGGTGTTTTAATTATTGGATAAACTATTTTAGAGGCATAGGTGCTGTTTCTGTTTCAGAAGTTCTAAGTACATAACACCCCCACACCCTCCCCACCTCTTGTAATCGGTGGGGTTACAGTGGCATAGGAGAGATCAGAAATACAGACAGAACATATGATTTTTTCAGTCTCATTAAGCGAGGACAAATTCTGAAGGCAAGAGAGAACAGTCTTTTCTGAAAACACAAGCAAAAAGGGAAGAAATTGATGCAGTTTAAATCATGCTTTTATAAATGCTAACATTCTCAGGTTATCTTTATATCCAACTAAATGATGTGTGTTATGCAGTAATAAGGCCTATGTTTTCTGCAATAGGAAATCAGTAGAACAGTTTTCTATCAGACATTACATCTGCTAGTGCCTCAGGACACTCAGACTGACTAATGCCGGTAAGGCTGATGTGTGACAGTCATAGACAAATTACCTTTTTTTTCTGGACGGTTTATTTTGTTTAAATTGTGTTAATTGTATAAATAAATAGCTTAAATGTATTTTATCCAAAGAAATAGAGAAGTTCTCCCACAAAAGCAAAAATTCTGACAGTCATGGAATCCTCTAGCGGGTGGGCGTATCTCCATGGAAGCTTGCAAGTTAAGCCATTTTAATTGTCACCAAGTGGTACAATTATATCACTTGGCTCTATATATTTATATATCTACCTCTGAAAACTACTGAGAAAACCAAGCAAGTGTCCTTTAAGTGAATAAACTGAAAACGGTAAAAAGAAATAATTGCTTTGGGAAATTATTCCTAATCCTTGAAATTGTAACCATTCCCGTTACTTTAATTAAGTGTAGTTTGGGAGAGTAGATGGCTCGCGAGATTGGTAATCAGCTATTGGTTTACCTCGAGTCCAGGTCAAGGATTCAACAAATGGGATGCTGAATTATTGCCTCTCACTAAAAGGTGATTCCCTAATCACATCGTCTGGCCTAAGTGCTTGGATTCTGAAGAACCTGAGTGATACCAGTGCTCTAGCAAGCCTGGGTGAGAAGTCAGGCAACTGCTCATCTCCCAGACCACCCTTAAACTCAAATTAAGTCTATGTCATCCACTGCACTGTGGGGAAGCAGAGACCACAGATATCTTCACTCCAGTCTACGATCACTCTGGATCAACTGCCTTGTCTTCTGGACAAACAAGATTTCAGACCTCATGAAATAAGTGCAGAAAAGACAGCTAGATTTAGAGACAGATCTGCTGTTATGTAGAAGCTTGACAGTTTTATTTATCTTTTATCCATGTCATGAAATCAGCAAACAACTAGGTAGTTTGTCCAAGTACTTAAAATATTTTCACTTTACAAGCGACCAACAAGTTCCTGTGCATTTCCTAAAAACTAGCATCATAATCCCTTCTTAATCTGGCAAGGGGTTGATGTTTTCATCTTTTGACGTACTGAAAGGTAACATTATTGGAGAGTTATTTGCCCATTCCCTGGTGATTGAATCTGCAGCTTTCAGAATTTAACTATGGAAGTGGAATTCTTGCCTTTCAGAGTTTATTTACAGATTTTGCCAGAGGAACATGTAACCTGTGAACTATAATTGGGGATTTCCAGCTGTTACCAGAAAGCCTGAAATGCATAGCTTGCAAGCTTTGAACATATTTAAAAATCACTACTAGTAATCCTAAAATATTATTAAACTAACAGGGATGGAAGAGCATATGTTTAAAGGTATATTAACCCTTTAGTCACTACAATTATAGGAAGTGTATAGAATATACATGCAGACATCTGAGTCTCTGTGATGCATTTAAGCAGTCTAATTCAAATGCCACCAGCTCAGTATTGTATTTCCCTAGTTTGACCACTGGGCAAAACTGGAAACCCCTGATTTTTGTTTTGACTGATTGGAAATAATTTTGTGGAGCCTGGGAGACTCAGCCTTGGTCCTTTATTTAGGTATATACCAAGAACCACCTGTACATGGAAAAATAGAGAATCACCTCTATCTATTCCTCCATGCACTGCATTAATTATTTATTTTCTAGAAAACTTTAATTCATAATGTTTACTGTTTCCTACAGTACACATTATAACAGTTATTCCTCAAAGGTTTTATTTTAAATACAATTCAGACAGTTCAACATTCTCTAAAATCAAATCTTTGTGGGGTACCCTGACATTTAGCTTGTTTGAAGATAAATTTCCTCTAAAAAAAAAATTCAACAAAAAAATGTTTAGGTCAAATGGATAAGCCAATTATGGATTATGAGACTTTTTTTAGAAGAGACGGATTTTAGCATATGCAAAATTATTCTACTATTTTGGTCCACAGTCAGCTCAGGCACTATTTGACATAAAAGGCCTCGGATAGAACTTTACCAATCCCCACAGAAAGAACTAGTGAAGGACCCAGTTTTACCATGTACAAAGTTCTAAATTCAGAGAGATTAAAGTTCTACACTTCAGTATTAGTTAAGAAGGTTTTGTGTCCAAAATTTCAGATAGATCACATAGCTTTTCAAAACTGTCCTGTCAAAACAAACGTCTTCAGCTAGGGAACAGTATATCTTCAGAATAAATAAGAGAAAAATGTAAACAGCTTCAGAATAAGTGAGAGAAAAACCTAAACATCGTTCTAAGAGGCAGGTCTGAATGGTTTTCACCATGTGAAACACAGTCCTGATTTATATATATTCTGAGACCATACACACATGTTCCCAGTGTTGGCCACTTGAGTTTGAGCCATCTAGTTTATTATTATTTCTCATCTGATTTCTAGTCAGTATTTCAAGAGAGACATAAAACAAAAGCAATCAAGAATTCCTTTTAAAAAATACAGACATGTGTAAACTTCTAGAAATTATTTTTTTTTCTCAAGTTACCAAGTACAGTAATTCAAGCTTTGGCTGCCTGCCTAAAACTACAGTTTCCTTAAGTTTTAATTCGAACTTTCATCTATAAAATTGATTGTGCCATTAAAATAAAAGTGACATAGTTACCAACTACTCTCTATAATTAGATACTGTTAGGTGCTTCCTGTTACTTGAAAAACATTCTTCATTTAATATACAGAGAGGGGTAGTGTTGACTAATGAGCTGCTCCATTACTAACTTTTACCAGTTAGTAGTAATAGTTTTATCAGAGCTGCAAACACTTTTGAATAGCCAGATCTTTGTTTTGAGAGCTGAACTGAAATGTTCCAAATACAGTAAAACTCTGGAGCCCACGTGCAATATGGATTCTTTGTTCACCTCCTGTACAAGCTGAAAGAGACAACCTAGACATAAATGGCCATTTGTTCTCATTACTGATCCCAAGGAATATTGTGAAAGAATGCGGAAATTAATCTAAGTATCCTGGCTATGTTCCAGCTTGGATAACTACATCCTCTCTACCTTAAACACCCTCTATTTCTCTCTACTCTTTAATTTCATTTTTATAAATTACTCATTTCCCCAGTTATAAAACATTGCCTAGCACTGATGATAAAGAATGACTACCATGTTCCTCTCTGAAGATGGCTGCAGACAAGGCTTACTTCCCCAGGGTCAGGCTGGCTGGGGAGACAGCATCCTGCCCACTTGAGTTGTTCCTTGCTTAAAAGTGCTGAGTAAACATAAGAGATGAGCCAAAGCTAGGAAGAGCAAATTGGAAACAATTCGTTGCACCTCTCTAAGTAGGAAAATGTTCCAACCTAGGAGGGGAAAAAGTCCACTGCCATATAAAAACACAGATGTGGAGCCATATTCTCATCAGACTTTGAGTATCTTTAACTTGGGGCTGCAGCAACAAGTTCTTTCTCAGCTTCAGCTGTGCCAGCAGAAGAGGTCCCATCAGCCTGTGTCCCCACCACAGCTTCCCTCCACCCTCTGCCTACTGCTCTCTCAGACCGCCCAGCTAAGCTGCTTCTCTGAGTGCTTATTTCAGCCAAAGTAAATCTGATTAGCATAAACAGCTTAATAACAGGTTGTTGCTAACCCTAATTCAGTCCATGTTGACTAGAACAGGGTTAGGGAAAACGTCACAAGTAGCTCAGCTGCTAGCTACCAGTGAGGTAGTGTATTCTAGGACAGTGTATTCTTTCAGGGTGACAAAGACAGCCACCTGGAGGCTGGTCTCTTCTTCCAGCTTATTTGCAGCCATCTATGTCTACAGTAATGCCTCTCTTTAGCCAAAAACATATAAAGCAGGATGGTCTGGCATTAAACCGGAAAGATCCAATCTCTTGTCTTAAAGCATAGTTCATATGATGGAATTTATACAGAGATAACCTAGGCATATGTAAGGGCACAAAAATACTCAAACATAAGCCTAGAAGACCAAAGTACTGTTTGAAGAGATCTGTTACATCAAACAGAGACTTTTCAAAAACCTTTTATACTCCTACTATATAAACTCTAAGTTTTCCATCGTTGCCATATCCTATTAACACTGGAAAAAAAAAAGTATCAGTAAAAAGGAAAGGGAAGCCATTGTCTAAGGAGAGCAGCAACAGGGGTGGGGGGAAAATAAAAAGACAAGATCCAAACATACAAAGTCCAGTATATGGTAGGGATGCAGTGTAAGTAGCTACCCTGTTCTCTAACATCTAGTCCACATTTTCAAAGTGTGAAGTGTGCACCCAACTCCTAATCAGTTTTCTGGACTATACAAACTGAATAATCCTGGGTACAGGATCTTAGAAGAGACTGTACTCCTGAGTGGGATTGAGGGGTACAAGCATTAAACCAGAGAGGAAAAGCATTATCACTTTGCTGCTTTTCCTGGCTGGAGTAGAGCATATCTTTCCCCACCTCTCCAGAATTTGGCATCCAACACCAGGCTTCATAGCAATTTGGAGTTACACTTTCAGCTTGTCAAGTGGCCGGTGGCTCAGATCCCCTCAAGTTTTCCAAAAGGTCACAACACCCATGATGTTATTACTCAAAATAAGACAGCACCCTGGGCTTGTCAGCATTATATAAGTTCATTTGAACATCAGTTCAAGGCTGGAAATACTAGAAGCTTATCCTAGCAAAAGGTTAAATACTGAAGGGGGATTGCAAAATTGGAAACAAGATTACAAATTAAAACACCAAGCAGAGAGCTTAAGAGGACTCACTTGTGAGTCCCTTCCCATTAAGCCTACATTTTCCCTTTCTTTCTTCAAAACAAATTCCCAGACTATTCACAAATCTTTAGCCAGCAATAGTTCTGATAATTCACATTTGCCTCTACCTTTTCCTCTTGAGCCTGGCTTTTTTCTTTCTTCTTTCAGTACAAGTAAAACATTCAGTGACTGGTGCTGGAACCAATTCAAGGCAAATCAAACATTTGGGGCATCTCTAGAAGGGAAGACAGATGAGGGGGGAGTGGAGTTAACTTTCAAGACAAAAAACTTTATGAATCCAGTATCATAGGAAATGTTCAGTAGGTGCACATCCTGTCTCTGACTCAGCTTAAGCTCTCCACAGGGACCAAACACAGCACATTAATAATATAGATGACAGAACTGGCATGTAGAGTCTTTGTCTGAACTATATTCCCTACTCTCTTCTTGTCAGCTTGGAGGCTTGCAACAAGTGGGTTGCTTCATCCATCACTCTCTTATATATCCACAGGGCTAGATCCAGCAAACAAAAAAATACTTCAGATATTTCTCTTAAGCATGACAGTAGTATTACAGTTTAAATAAAGATGTTTCTACTTCTTTTCTCTTTCTATTTTATATACTTCATTTTTCAGTATAGCTTTATCCAGGGCATCCAGTCTTCAATTTGAAGTGCCAGTGATCATGCCTGAATGGATAATTAATCCAGTCTGCAAACTGTGATGATGGTCCAGTTCCTTTACCCTTTCTTACAGAAGAATCCATCCATACTACATAGAAAGAAAATTCTCCTATGAAACCATAAAAGCCCGAAAGCTGCTTCCTAACTTTCACCCATCGCTTTCCCTAAGAGCAACTGAGAGGTTCTACATATCTGGGCCATTAATTGGCTCTTACTGTCAGAACAGCTGGGCATCTAGCAACCCTTAATTGCAGTTACCCTCACCACACTCCTGAGGTAAAGCAGTGGCATAGTCTCTACTGTACTAACAGGAGGCACAAAGAGTCTGTATAACTTTCTCAAAGCATTCACAAGGTCTGTGAATCTACCAGAGGCAAGATTTCAGTGCCCGCTTTGCCAGCCAGGGCTCTTATCTCTTCCAAAACCAGGCAGCACAGAAATGGAGGAACTTACTTGCTCCCTTCCTATCAGCCTCCTGCTTTTCCAGTTTTGATGGCATTTGTCTGGAAACACCTTATTTTGTGGGTAAGAGAAATAAGTGGTTCTGTGTCACTGAAGATGTTAACACCAGCTCAGCGGGTCTGTGAATACAATAATTTCCTATAATGTGCAACCCTCAGCCCAGCTAAAGCTTCCCCCAGCCACAGAAAGCCTGGGAACAGAGACGAATACCACTTAGGCCTCTCTGGACATCTGTTGTCTTTGCCATCAGTTTATTATTTCACAAAGAACTAAATCAAACATGCAAGAACCTGGTTTTGTATAAAATTTGCCAGCCTCAATACAGACTTATAAGGAAAGACAACCCTACAACTTGCGTTTCTGGGCATTCCGTAGTTATGGCAACTTAACTTAAAAAAGTGTCTTGTCACAACTGAGACCATTCACCATTGTACTGAAAAGTGTTCTGTTGTACACTTGCATTTGTAGCAAGCTAAGCACTCCCATCAATAGCCCCATAAGCAGTTTTCACACTTGTACTATCCAATTTAGGAGGGAATGTTGGTTTCATCTCAATTATATACTGTAATCCTCTATTTAATCCCTCCTTTCAAGGTTTTACTGCAATTTATTCTATTCAAACTCTGCCTTTGCTGTTAAAGATGTTACTATCCAGTATGGACATTTGCAGTGCACTGCTTTCTTCTTAGATCGCACCAGACGCTTTCTAGGTTATAATAATTCCTTAGGCAATTTTTCACATTTTTTTAACAAATGAAAGTAAAAAAGCCAGGCAAATTGTCCTGTGCGTACCACAACTAAGTAAAGCACGCGTCCTACCCATTTGCGTCCTCCATCCTTTAACAGCCCCTCCTCTCCTCCACACCCTTTCCATATCACTCCTGCCTCCTTAGTTCCCAGAGCCACATACCCTTATACACTGAAGCTGTTACAGACAACTTTTTAAACCAGAGTGATTAGTAGTTGCTGCTGTCAAACTTAATGTTGTGTGTGCAATGACTGTTCAGCTAGCTGCTGCTTTCTGGAATAGCAAAGATGCCAAGTTATAATCGTTCTGCTTCAGGGGGGCACATGTACTCTAGCCTCTCCTGAGCCACTAATATGAACTGTGTAATACCTTTGAAACTAATGTCCTGCTATCAAATTTGGCTGAAAATGTCCAGTGGGTTCCAAAGCTAGTGAGAACTGGAAGATGGACACATTGACAGCATAGTTGCATGTATTTGTCTTGAAAGCGTATCACATCCCCCCATCAAATTCAGCCGTTAGCTGTCTCTAGATTCAAGACAATGAGACAGGTTTAATGACATTCCAATACAGTCAAAAGACACAAATGTTAAAAGCATATGGTCAATCAATGAAGATTATCCAGACTACAGTGAAAGTCAGTGGATCTGGTTACTCCTCTGCCTGGGGTGTACCCCTCACTTCTGTCAGAAGCACAAAGAACCAGTGTCATATGAAAGCTCCACATTTAGCTTGTTTTGAAGTTTAGAAAACTGTCTCATCTCCCACTGTACCTATGAGATTGCAGTGCTTTCCCGCAAGCACACAAACCATATCTTCCCCTTTGCCACCCCCCATTAACTATACTGACAAATACATTCCAGTTGTCATTATAATCCTGCCAGGGGTAGGGGGAGATTTTTTAAAGTAAATCCCTCTTTAAGCTTTACTTAAAAGTTTTGAAATTAGTTCTGAGTTAGCTTTTCACGGCCCTTTTAATTTCTTTCATCTTCTGAAAAAATTGCCTGCGATTAACAGAGAGAAGCAAGCACTCCAAGGGAGGTAACTTTAGTTGTCTTCAGAACTAGCTACTAGAAGCATTCCTAAAGCCTCAGTTATTTCTCATGTAAATAATAATGAATAAAAGTCAACCTTATCAAATCAAGGTCATTGTGGTAATTATGCACCTACTACATCCAGACCTTGACAACCTCTACAGTGAAGCCTAGGCAGTTAACGTAGGGTATGATCCAATCATAATCAAAAGTAGGTACCTTCTAACCTTTCTACCCATTGACTAATAAGGTTTTCCAGGAATTGTGAGATGAATACACAGGAAGCAGTGCAGTCCTAGATTCAATATATATTTTGATTCAGCTCCCAGTGCTTTGTTACTGCGTGGTAAGCAGAGCCACGGACAACACAGTACTCAACTGCTTTTTTTATAAGAGACCTTAGAACTTCAATACTTTTCTTAGAAACATGGGAGTTTACAGTATCCAGATAACAGCCAAAGGACAACTTACACTTAATTTTTATCTCAATAAGAGTTTTGAAAACCAGTCTAAAGGGTCTTTTTAAAAAAAAAAAAGTAGCAGCAGTAGTAAATAGGACCACTTATGCTGATAACAACATGATACTTTTCCATGGGGATATGTATTAGCATAGATATTGGAGCATACCAGTTTCTGACTGTGGCAATACAAAGCTTAACCTCTTCCTGTGTATCTCAAGCAAACTGAATTTACCTTGCTTTGCAATTTATCACAGCACCATCAAAAACTTTGGGTATTGAACTTACAGCTAGCAGTCAGCTCTAAGGCAGAAATTGCAGTGAGGTAGCAGAGCAGTTTTCTGGAAAAGCAGAAGCGCTGCCAGCACTGAGAGGCATCTTCTGGGAGAGAAGGCAAACAGGACAGTACAGCAATGGGAAGAGAACAAAAATGAGCATTTGACTCCTAAAAAGAAAGGAAAAAGGAGGAAAAAAAAGGCGGAGGAAAAAGGCGGAGGAAAAAGGCGGAGGAAAAAGGCGGAGGAAAAAGGCGGCGGAAAAAGGCGGCGGAAAAAGGCTAGAATTGAAGAGACAAGAAATTCAGGAAAATTTTTCCCCCAGAAAGAGAGGAGGAAGATGGAAGGAGAGAGAGGTTGGGACTTATAGGTCGGGTGAAGTTTTCTGTGGTTTCCTTCTCTCATAACTTCTGAACAACACAAAAAATTTTGCATTTAACACTTTTGTAAAAGGATTTCGTAAAACCATGACAGAGTGAGACGCTGCCTAGACCAATGGGGATGTAAACCTCTTTGAGGTACCTGGGATTTTGTTGAGGCTTGCAATGCTGCCAAATATGGAAGACTTAAGAAAGTGTAAGCTATCTCTTTGTGTAATTCCCCTGTTAAGCAAAACCTTAACACTGTTGCTATGCAGAACCAGAGACAGGTACCTCTGTGCTTAATCCATTGGTTTTATTCTCCCAAAAGGAAATCTCTGCTCCTTGATAGAACACTAATCTTCCATAATCTTACAAGATCAGGTTACCCATTTATACCTAGAAACTGTCTCAATCCTTATCCTAGCTTTCTTTCATGTCTTCTCCCTTTCTCAACAAATGGATTGTTTTGTGTCTGAGCAGGGGCTTACAATATATTTTCTCTTGTGAGTGGTATTGACCCAAAGGCACATAGTACCCTTCATTCAAAGTCTGAGCAGCATTTAGCATCACTTAAAAAAGGATGGCAATAAAATGTCACCCACAGCCAAAAAAAAACAAAAGCAAAAAATAAGACAACTCCAAATAAAATAAAATCATTAAGAGACAGGGATCAGCATATCTCCTTACACTTACCTGGAGGGGAATTTAAAACTACACCAAATTTTGGAATGAGTAAAAGGAACCGAAAAGAAAATGCAAAGAAAGAAGAGTTCCTTGTAGTGTTAATTTCCCTGACTGCTTTGCACACGCTTTCAGGAAGATGCAGGGCAAAATCGTTTTGAGATCACAGCATTTTGAGGCAATAATGTAGCTCATTTTGTCACCACTACAGATGGCAGGCTGTAATGAGCCCACGTTAATGACTACTATAGATATTCTATACACAGATATGTAATGGTGCGCTGCGAGATGTCAGCAATGAAACGAAATGCTGAGAGCCTTGGCCTCATTTCAGGTTTTGTTACAAGCATGAAGCTCAAACCCAGTTTGCTCAAAGGTGGACATAAGATTAGTACATTCAAGGGAATTTAATCTAAATTTTAAATAAAACAAAGGTTGATTAATGTTTTCATACTGAGTCATTTTCTCCCAGATAAAACCTGATGAAACTCACAGGTTTTTCCTGAACTGGTGCATACATTTTTGGAAATGATCTTGCTGAAAGTAAAAGACAAAACTGGACACCACAAAAAGTGGAACTCGGAAACACACCTGCTTGAATTGCCTTTAGAGCTGACAGAGATACCTTTTAGCATATAAAGCCCCACAGAAACTCACACGAACATACATTTTAACTACATACAGTCAGTGCCCCAAGTGCATCAATAGATCCTACCCGCCCCAGCCTGTGCACCACACACTCTGCCATACATCCAGGAATATAATTTAAACTCAGGCCTAGGCCGACAGTCCTGGCCTGAGCTATATTATGGGCGCACCTGTTCCCATCCCCGTGCCCGAGCTGCTGCAACTCCCCACGTTGACCATGCAACAGACCCGCTGCCATACTTTCACCCAATGATGGCTGGACTGCTGCTACCACCACCCCACTCTGCTCTTCCAGATCAGACCAGAACTTGACTGCCCAGGTGTGAGCTTAAATAAGGCTCCTGGATGCACCAATGAGGGGTGGAGGTCTCAGGTGAGGCTGGTCAGGACAATTAAGGCTTATTGATTCACTCAGGGCCCTGACATATACAAAACCCGTGAAAGTTTGGAAAAAAACCAGACCAACAGATATTGCTTATAGTCTTTCCAAAGAAGAAATTTCAAAATTACAACCTCCAGACCAGGGAAGATACAAAACAGCAGACAGATACCGTATGGGGACCAGGGATTTACTTTTCTCTTTGAAAAAAGGTGATCATTTCCAAAGCAGTTAGGTGAGACATGCTATAGAAATGCCTCTGATTTAACAACAGGCAGGCAACCTGATACATACAAAGGATGTGCAATTATGCATTTCTGTGCAAAGCTAAAGTTACCACATTTTGAGCCCATAGGTCCTGTCAAAACAAACACTACTTCTACTTCTTCCTGAAGTAGGAGGTGAGTGAAGGCCATACCATGCTGGCTAGATATAGCATCTCCAAGAGATCTATCACATGGAAGAATCAAGTGAAATTTGGGTTGACAGCTATGCTTTGTGGGATGGAAGTCACTCTAAAGGACAAGAATTTGTCATATGAAGAACTGGCATTTGGGATTAGTAAATGAAGAGAGAGCATTTGAATCAACTACCAGATGGGAAACACACTTGTCATGAAGGTATCCTTAACTGGCTCCAGCTTGAGGTTAATCTGAAAAAACAGGTTTGGACACAGCAACAAGCTAACCAACAAGAATCAATAGCAGTGACAGTGGCCCAGGAAACAGCTAAATTAATGTGATACAAGGATTATAAGGGTGTCTGAGGTCATAAAGTTATAAAGGGGAAATTATTGACCTTGTATAATTTCTAACTGAAGTGGTGATAAACTTCTAATCATTTGTCACAGCCACAGGAGCAAAATTAAAACAGCGTGAGAATACAAGCTCTCTGAGAAGCTTAGTACTGCTATGAAAATGCATTGCCTTGATATTAAAGATAGTCTTCCACTGCTCACTGTGTAGTTCCACAGAATCATGTTATCCTTTATTTGAGATACCGACTGGGAGTGATTCTCATCTTTCCAGTATCCTTATGGTGATGTCAACCTTTTCATGTCAACTGAAATATTTCTAATTTACTGCTTAACCAGAAGAAAATCAGATGCATTAAACTTCCAGGAATGATCTCTAAACATTTCTAACATGGGCAAACAGACAAGTTGTTTCCACCATTACGTGAGCAAAAAAAGAAATTTATATTCTTCTTCAAGCTGCTGCAACTTACTCTCAAAGGATTTAAGACTAATGGACAAACTTCTTACATACTACCTGAAATCCTCTTGGCGTAACCGCTTTTTCAATCCTCAGCATCACATCACTGTGTTTCAAAGAGTACATTGTTCATAAAGTGCTCTTTTCCTGCTGCAAAAAAGCTCAAGACCCTTAAGCCCTGGCTTCTACCTGAAATATCCCCCAAATATTTGTAGTCCCTCCTACACAATAGGTTTCTATATGAGACCCAGGTTATACACAAAAAACCTACACTAATTGGTTTTTATTATCTTAAAAATCTTAACATTTCCTCATCTAATAATGGTTAATTTAATGTGCTCCTGTAACGTGCTCCTAAATTACTAGTTTATATAAAAAAAAAACCCACAACACTGCTGATTTCAGGTTTCCACACATTGCATTAATTATCTGGAAATGTCTCTGAGACTTCCTAGAGCCGATTTTCACAACCTCCTTATTATCCCTGTATAGACATTTTAAACATACTGTAGCTACTCCAAGTTCATCATCCTTGTAATTTACACAAACCTTGTAATTGATATTTGTAAGCACAGAAAATCTGGAAGTGAAAAGAAATATTAGATGGCCTCCTGCTTTTAGCTCACAGATCTTCCACTTGAACAGATGTACTGAGAACTGGTGCTATAAAGAGATGCAGACACCCTCTCCACTGAATCCAGGGGGGGAAGCAAGGGGGGCGCACAAAGCCTACTCCTGTTCTTCCTTGCATGCAGGTTGCTCCAAGGTGCTCATTTACTATTTAGGGAGATTTACTTGAGAGCCCAGCACTTGCAATGCTGCCAAATATGGAAGACTTAAGAAAGTGTAAGCTATCTCTTTGTGTAATTCCCCTGTTAAGCAAAACCTTAACACTGTTGCTATGCAGAACCAGAGACAGGTACCTCTGTGCTTAATCCATTGGTTTTATTCTCCCAAAAGGAAATCTCTGCTCCTTGATAGAACACTAATCTTCCATAATCTTACAAGATCAGGTTACCCATTTATACCTAGAAACTGTCTCAATCCTTATCCTAGCTTTCTTTCATGTCTTCTCCCTTTCTCAACAAATGGATTGTTTTGTGTCTGAGCAGGGGCTTACAATATATTTTCTCTTGTGAGTGGTATTGACCCAAAGGCACATAGTACCCTTCATTCAAAGTCTGAGCAGCATTTAGCATCACTTAAAAAAGGATGGCAATAAAATGTCACCCACAGCCAAAAAAAAACAAAAGCAAAAAATAAGACAACTCCAAATAAAATAAAATCATTAAGAGACAGGGATCAGCATATCTCCTTACACTTACCTGGAGGGGAATTTAAAACTACACCAAATTTTGGAATGAGTAAAAGGAACCGAAAAGAAAATGCAAAGAAAGAAGAGTTCCTTGTAGTGTTAATTTCCCTGACTGCTTTGCACACGCTTTCAGGAAGATGCAGGGCAAAATCGTTTTGAGATCACAGCATTTTGAGGCAATAATGTAGCTCATTTTGTCACCACTACAGATGGCAGGCTGTAATGAGCCCACGTTAATGACTACTATAGATATTCTATACACAGATATGTAATGGTGCGCTGCGAGATGTCAGCAATGAAACGAAATGCTGAGAGCCTTGGCCTCATTTCAGGTTTTGTTACAAGCATGAAGCTCAAACCCAGTTTGCTCAAAGGTGGACATAAGATTAGTACATTCAAGGGAATTTAATCTAAATTTTAAATAAAACAAAGGTTGATTAATGTTTTCATACTGAGTCATTTTCTCCCAGATAAAACCTGATGAAACTCACAGGTTTTTCCTGAACTGGTGCATACATTTTTGGAAATGATCTTGCTGAAAGTAAAAGACAAAACTGGACACCACAAAAAGTGGAACTCGGAAACACACCTGCTTGAATTGCCTTTAGAGCTGACAGAGATACCTTTTAGCATATAAAGCCCCACAG
The DNA here is from genome assembly GCF_000687185.1 of Egretta garzetta. NCBI lineage: Eukaryota > Metazoa > Chordata > Aves > Pelecaniformes > Ardeidae > Egretta > Egretta garzetta. Next base: position 1,935,430 of record NW_009258754.1, on the reverse strand, counting down.
AAACTCACACGAACATACATTTTAACTACATACAGTCAGTGCCCCAAGTGCATCAATAGATCCTACCCGCCCCAGCCTGTGCACCACACACTCTGCCATACATCCAGGAATATAATTTAAACTCAGGCCTAGGCCGACAGTCCTGGCCTGAGCTATATTATGGGCGCACCTGTTCCCATCCCCGTGCCCGAGCTGCTGCAACTCCCCACGTTGACCATGCAACAGACCCGCTGCCATACTTTCACCCAATGATGGCTGGACTGCTGCTACCACCACCCCACTCTGCTCTTCCAGATCAGACCAGAACTTGACTGCCCAGGTGTGAGCTTAAATAAGGCTCCTGGATGCACCAATGAGGGGTGGAGGTCTCAGGTGAGGCTGGTCAGGACAATTAAGGCTTATTGATTCACTCAGGGCCCTGACATATACAAAACCCGTGAAAGTTTGGAAAAAAACCAGACCAACAGATATTGCTTATAGTCTTTCCAAAGAAGAAATTTCAAAATTACAACCTCCAGACCAGGGAAGATACAAAACAGCAGACAGATACCGTATGGGGACCAGGGATTTACTTTTCTCTTTGAAAAAAGGTGATCATTTCCAAAGCAGTTAGGTGAGACATGCTATAGAAATGCCTCTGATTTAACAACAGGCAGGCAACCTGATACATACAAAGGATGTGCAATTATGCATTTCTGTGCAAAGCTAAAGTTACCACATTTTGAGCCCATAGGTCCTGTCAAAACAAACACTACTTCTACTTCTTCCTGAAGTAGGAGGTGAGTGAAGGCCATACCATGCTGGCTAGATATAGCATCTCCAAGAGATCTATCACATGGAAGAATCAAGTGAAATTTGGGTTGACAGCTATGCTTTGTGGGATGGAAGTCACTCTAAAGGACAAGAATTTGTCATATGAAGAACTGGCATTTGGGATTAGTAAATGAAGAGAGAGCATTTGAATCAACTACCAGATGGGAAACACACTTGTCATGAAGGTATCCTTAACTGGCTCCAGCTTGAGGTTAATCTGAAAAAACAGGTTTGGACACAGCAACAAGCTAACCAACAAGAATCAATAGCAGTGACAGTGGCCCAGGAAACAGCTAAATTAATGTGATACAAGGATTATAAGGGTGTCTGAGGTCATAAAGTTATAAAGGGGAAATTATTGACCTTGTATAATTTCTAACTGAAGTGGTGATAAACTTCTAATCATTTGTCACAGCCACAGGAGCAAAATTAAAACAGCGTGAGAATACAAGCTCTCTGAGAAGCTTAGTACTGCTATGAAAATGCATTGCCTTGATATTAAAGATAGTCTTCCACTGCTCACTGTGTAGTTCCACAGAATCATGTTATCCTTTATTTGAGATACCGACTGGGAGTGATTCTCATCTTTCCAGTATCCTTATGGTGATGTCAACCTTTTCATGTCAACTGAAATATTTCTAATTTACTGCTTAACCAGAAGAAAATCAGATGCATTAAACTTCCAGGAATGATCTCTAAACATTTCTAACATGGGCAAACAGACAAGTTGTTTCCACCATTACGTGAGCAAAAAAAGAAATTTATATTCTTCTTCAAGCTGCTGCAACTTACTCTCAAAGGATTTAAGACTAATGGACAAACTTCTTACATACTACCTGAAATCCTCTTGGCGTAACCGCTTTTTCAATCCTCAGCATCACATCACTGTGTTTCAAAGAGTACATTGTTCATAAAGTGCTCTTTTCCTGCTGCAAAAAAGCTCAAGACCCTTAAGCCCTGGCTTCTACCTGAAATATCCCCCAAATATTTGTAGTCCCTCCTACACAATAGGTTTCTATATGAGACCCAGGTTATACACAAAAAACCTACACTAATTGGTTTTTATTATCTTAAAAATCTTAACATTTCCTCATCTAATAATGGTTAATTTAATGTGCTCCTGTAACGTGCTCCTAAATTACTAGTTTATATAAAAAAAAAACCCACAACACTGCTGATTTCAGGTTTCCACACATTGCATTAATTATCTGGAAATGTCTCTGAGACTTCCTAGAGCCGATTTTCACAACCTCCTTATTATCCCTGTATAGACATTTTAAACATACTGTAGCTACTCCAAGTTCATCATCCTTGTAATTTACACAAACCTTGTAATTGATATTTGTAAGCACAGAAAATCTGGAAGTGAAAAGAAATATTAGATGGCCTCCTGCTTTTAGCTCACAGATCTTCCACTTGAACAGATGTACTGAGAACTGGTGCTATAAAGAGATGCAGACACCCTCTCCACTGAATCCAGGGGGGGAAGCAAGGGGGGCGCACAAAGCCTACTCCTGTTCTTCCTTGCATGCAGGTTGCTCCAAGGTGCTCATTTACTATTTAGGGAGATTTACTTGAGAGCCCAGCAGTAACCAGAAATTGGGGGG
>NW_009258754.1:1919084-1933000 GCF_000687185.1 Egretta garzetta | reverse complement strand
GGGGGGCATTAGGAAAATAAAACAATGTGAAAAAATGCCTTCCTAGCAGAGTAGAAAAATTATTGTAATTACTAATAAGAGAACATGCAAATACCCAGTAAACCACAAACTGAAAGGTGTGACTAGATAATTCAGATACTAAAATATCTTTCCTCTCTCTCCCACCACCAGTGTGAGATGCAGAAGCCCAAATCCTGAATTTGCTAAATGAATACACACACACACACACAAAATCACACAGCTCACTCTAATCTGAACAGAAATAACAGCTGTTAGGAAGTATAGTATTACAGGCAGGATAATTATTGTATGCCACAATGTAGCAGAGTCTGAGGGTCTCTTCCACATCCCATTTCTCTGGTGGTACCACAGTCCAACATTTTCTGACCAGGTTCTTTTAGATGTTCCATACTTGGAGGGTGTAATGTTCAATATCAAATCTACTTATTTAAAGATAGCTGCTGTTACACAGGATTTCTGATTTAGCAGAGTGATTAAAAATACATTGAATAACACAATGCAAACATAAGTTACACTTCGCAAAGTATGTATCAATTGCAATACACAGTTCAATCACAAACCTAATGTGACTCTCATTACTAGTCTCTAGAATCTTCTCACCTCCACAATGCTGGGCACCCCCAATCAAATATATAGGTTGAAGCCAGTTCAAATGCATCGTTGTCTTCATTTTTATGCTATATGTTGAGCTGAGCAATGTATTCACTCCCCCCATGCTGGTCTGGCTAACTCAGGGAGACATTCACTCTCTTTAATGAACTCAGGGAGTTTATCTAAAACAAAGGCCAGCCTCTGTGCCCCTTTAGTGCTGAAATAAAGTCAGCTCATCGCAGCAGCTGTGGTCAGTTACAACCTGCATTATCCCCTGAGCTTCATATCACCCTGGCCCATCTCCTCTGAGCCTTCTTCCATTTCAGGGGTGTGCTGGTCAGTTACATGGCTCACAATCGCTACTTCTCAAGGTACACAGCACCACCACCTTTTGGGCAAGTCAAAATAGGGGAGGGAGCCTGAGCAGCTTCCACCTTCTCTCTCAAGGAAGGAATGAAATTATTTTGAGTGAAAGACTAATTGTACCTGCTTCACCAAAGAGGACACAGCAAATCCACAATTTACAACACTTTAGAGAGTTTATCACCTGTTAAAGTGAATGGGTTCACACAATCAAAATTTGGATTGTGCCAGCTGCAGACCCAGAAAGATGTCACTGGACATCAGTCGCCCTACAGTCACGTTGTGGTTTGGCTCAGAAATATTTTTTCACAACCATGAAGAATCATTCTTCATAAAATAAGGTTGTTAGGGCCATGACTTTCAGACTCTTTAGGGCTATGCCTAATATGTTTGAGTCTTAATCTGGCTGTGCTAGGTACAAAGAACATGGATTTGAGGACTGTAGTAATACAACTGCTGAATGAACAAGTTACGCAACAACAGAAGATATGACCATGTAGTGGCAGAAACTTTTGTACACATCTCGCTGTCACTAGCAAACTCACCTTCCAGTGTAAAACACTTCTATGCAATAGCAGAAGAAAACTGCTTTCACCACCACAACTTTTCCAGCATCTTTCTTCTGTTTGCCCCCAGCTGTCCCCAGAGGTTGCTGACAGCCTCTCGCTCTGCCTCAAGGTGAAAGCACCTGGATGAAGGCAAACAAGGCTGCAAGATACCTCTGGCATTCCCATGAGCAAATGTAATTCACAGACCACGTCCATGAGAGTATTAATGCAGGTGCTTTTGCGAGTAGTCCCACTGCAGACAACATGTCTGCTCAAAAGAATAAAGTTATTTACTCAGTTGCAAAAATTTTATGAACATCTATTTACACTTGCAAGTCAGTAACAGAACAGTTAGGAGAAAAGTCTGCAATTCATTCATTTTGTATCATTCCAGAACTCAAGCTAAAGCACTCTGTGGTTTGGGTTTACCAGTGTCAACAGCAGGGTCTGCTCTGCAGCAGCTCCAGGTCAGGTGGGAATGCTCTAATTGTCCTCACCCAGGACCTGAGCAGCACCAGGCATGGCTAAAGAACGCTCCTCTTTGTCACTAGCAATCCCTTGGACTTTGACCCCAGAAAAATCCTGACAAAGCTTAAATTGTACCAGTATAATGCAAGATGAAGCTCCTTGTTTCTCCTAATTTTATTAGCTAGGACAATGGCATATTCTCTTGGTTGATGACCTCTCAGGACTAGCCTACTTTAGGAAGTTGTACTGGCCTGTATGAAGGAAGAGAGATTATGTGTCTTTTTCCTGGAATCCATGCGTGGATCACAGGGAAAAAAAAAGAAAAAAAAAAAAAAGAATAAAACTTAAAGGCAAACAATATCCACTTAGAGCAGAAAAAAATTGTATGTATGCATATTAACATGCCCTGAACAGAAACATTCTTGATTAGCAGCATGTAAACACTTGGGCAGAGGGATGCTAAATACTGAAATACAGTTCTTGGCTTATTTCTCTATATAGTATATTCCAATTCCCTTTGATCAGCCACACCATTCAAGGTGCATTTGTGGTGGTTTGAGGCTTTTTCCCCCAAAACGCAAGAAAAAAACCCAAGCAAACAAGTTACTGAATCACAGGAGTCTTAGAAACTACCAACTGCATACTGGTGAGTTTGTGCCAGCCAAAGCGCATAAATCATAACAATTGTTCTTTCCCCACCCGCTGGGTGTTTTCCACATTCCATGTTTCCTTCTCATTTCCACCTTTCTTAGTATTTCTTTATCCTATTGCTACTATTCTCTTAACTGTTGAGGGCTTTGTCAAACTTCTTTAAAGAAGTCACCTTCTGTATCTCCTCCCTTTGTTTTGATCTTTCTTTAATTGTCAACTCTTCCTAGCCTTGTGACTTTCATGTACTTGATTTTTTTTCCTTATCTTTTTCAGAAAACTGTTCTTTCCACAGTCACCCTTTCTTTGGAAAAGCTTCCTAGAGTTTATCAGCCATGACATTGCACCAAAAAAGTTATTTGTTAGACCACAGAGTTTAATAGGAGAAACTGAGTTCTGCCTTTTATGTGGTTGGATTGTTTGGGTATGGTTGTCTTGTTTTGTTGGGGTTTTTTAATTGTAGACTCACAAGGACAGAGTAGCCTATTAAATGCTACAGAATGACCTGGAAACCTTGTTAAAATGTTCACATTGCCTACTATATCCTATAAAGCAGTTTATATCATGGTATCTCCTTATTAGACACCAGGGAATGCACAGAAACTTCACAAATGCCCAGCCGTAGGAAGGATTCATGTTTCTCAGATATTAAAGGAAGAGCAACATAAGATACTTGCACAGGAAACTGTAGGATCATACTCTATAAGAAATGAGGCTTTTCTGGTGTCAGTACTCAGCTGCATGATTGCAACCGGTGTCTGAACAAGTAAAGTTTAAAAAAAAAAATTCAGAATGATTCAAAATTAAAATTGTAGCTTGTGAGGTTCTCACCGACAAAATAAAAATTCCATTTAAAATCAAAATATTTTATGTGAAGCTTAAAAAAATTTTTTTTATTTTATGACATTTAAGAGAACACACTTTCTTACTCACATGTAAATTCACAACAAAAGTGGCTTTTTAAAATTGTACTTTCTTTTGTCTGACACCATTTACCTATTTGACCCTAACTCAGTAACTATTTTTGTTCTCCTTGAACTCCCTTTTTCAGCAATATCCCACTGGTCTTTATTTTTTGTACAGCTCTATTTTACAATGTTTGAAAAAACTCAGTTCTGAAAAGAACTGTTTTCAGTACATTCACTAGTGTCTCACTGGCCATTTTATCCTATAGATTGAGACAAAAAAATATCCACAAAACAACTTCTGTGGGTGAAAACATTGCCAAGTTCGACCTTCTCAATTAGCCAACAGGAAAACAGAATGAGATCATAGGATGAGCTTTTCAGTGGGCATTCTTCATCCAGTGCTATCAGTTTTGCTTTAGATCACACAGAGGCAAATGTTAAAGCCAGTAAAATCTCTCGTCTTTATCTCCTGCCTTGTTTTTCTTTCCTCTGCTCACAATAGCAGCCTCCCTGGTGTGGGATAATTCCCTATAAAGATCTGTCTTGCTCTCTGTGTCCTGTGTTGTTTTTCTCTTTTTTTCACACCACAAGCATCCCTTGAGTGGAATAATGCCCTGTAAAAGCTTAATAGTACATGTGTTACATGTTGTCTATTTGTGTTTTAAATGCCTTCCCTAGTGTGGTGTAATACCTAGTAAAAATCTGTCCTGTCCTTATGCGCTGCTTTGTGGTTTTCTGATACCAGTGTATTCTGCATCTGAGCAGTGTCAGATCCTTGTAAATGGCAGTGTCATAAAAACAGGTACTAATACCATGAAAACAAATGATATTCTGAAATGTTTCTCTTTAGTTTCTAGAACAAACTGTGCCAATAAGAATGGGTGGCATTCTGCATAAACCACCACTAGTGGCATGTACTTGAACTGTAGGAGACAGAGACAGGTAAACTAAGAATTTGGGTGCAGACTTCCAAATAGTGTAGGTATACATCACTCATACCTACTCTCATCCTAGTTTCTACAAGTAATAATACGCAAAAATTGAACACACAGCTGTTCTTACTCCACCCAGAGTGCAGGGGAGAAAAGAAGAGTGTTTGATCGGGGATGGCTATTTCCATCTGCTATCTTCTCCAGCCGGCTGTTCAGGGAACAGAAAAATTAAGTAGTAGGGCTGTACACAGACAGCTCTCCATAATCCAGAGCAGCAGGAAGCCTGGATATGGTAGATAATGCAAAAGCACGAACAATACAGGTGCTATATTCTGCAGAACATGGTGCTGAGACCCCAGACAAGCTCAGGTCCACAAAGCTGCTTAGCTCCTGCTCAGCTAGTTCTCGTATCGTGTTCATTCCACTTTGCTTTTTCCCATTCTCTCTATCAGCACTATGCATGCTCATTTTCTTTTTTGCTAAAAACACTTCATCACCCACAAGTGTAAAAAGCAAGTCCCAGCAATGCTGGAGTTTGATGATCATTTTTAGTTACATGTTACTGCTTTGTATATTTTCTGTGGCAAATCAGCATTTATTCAGAAGTAATTTTCTGGTTTAAACTAATGAGCAATGAGTGACAAATACTGCTGTTAGTGATTGTGCATTTTAAGGCAATTTTAGAGTGCATGATCTCTGTGGGAATAGCCAAGCACATTTTGCTTCTCACATATATAACTTCAAGTCTCAGTGATAAAGTCCCATTAAACAGTCCTACCCTCTTGACTTGGGTTTTTATCTTTGCTAATGTAACGCTAGTGGCTCTGATGCAACGTGGATGTCCTTGGACTGATTTAATTGGGCGGAAACCTTTGAAATATGCCGCAGGCTAATTCACTTCGAGGGTTAAAACAATGAATCCCTGTAGAAAATAATATATTAGTGAGTAAAGAGATGAATTAATGGCAGTACTCGAATATCATCTCTACAGCAACTAGAACAGCTGAATTAATAACATACCAGGGTTTTATTATGGCTTGAGAATTACAGCTATGATGACACTATGAGTGGCTCAGCCTTCCCCTTTATTGGCCCTTTGTAGACACGGTAATCCTTTGGCCCCAGGAGAATTTGTTCTCTTGTGATGATCAAGCAAGGTTACTCCATTTACATGATCGTCTCCTCCCTTAACCATCTCTCTCTTGCGCACTTCTCCCCCTCCTCCCTTTCTGTCCTTCAGGTTCACACACAGGTCACAAACCAAAGTATCTGTGTTATATCTGGACTCATGCAAATAAGTAGCTTGGAATTTGATTGCCCTAACTTAAAATCAGAGATTTCAAGGGAATAAATGACCTCTCATTCTGCCCACAGAAAGAGTTTCTTGCAATAAATATACAGGCATAAAAAAATCTTTTCTAAGTAATATTAGGAAATCAGGAGGCAAACTCTCCTGCCGTGTGCCTTGGTAAAAAGCTCTGTACGTCCAGGTGAAGAATACTGGATTTACACTGGAGTAACAGTAGGCAAACTGTACCATGTCTTTCTATTTTTTTTAGGCTAATGACACTGTTAAACAGAGACAGAGGCCTCCTTGCCTGCATCTGACACTAGAATATTTATCGTAATGTACTTGTTTCTGCAGCAACAATTTCACGGGTAAAATCCTTCAGCTACAGCCTCATCTTCAGTTGACTAAGTGCTTGCTTGATTGATTCAAGTGCCACCTCGTATCACAGAATGAAGGAGATGTTTTTACCAATATAACTGGTTCTTGCAAGTGTGGGATGAGGCGGTTGAATGCTACAGACATCTGCTAATGTTATCTGTCACTTTGTTCAAGAACTTTAGATTGTTTGCTCTATGAAAATTGGTTCAAATGCCAAAAAAAAAAAAAAACCAAACCCAAAAGACAAGACAAACCCATACCCATATTTGATTAACTTGAGGGACCAAAAGGACAAAAGGTCACTTACCATACCTTTTAAATGTCTGTCTTTCCACCTGTTGGAGAAGACAAGGGCTTTGGGTGGGACTAAGGGGACCTGAGATTTTTGGCTAGTTTGTTTTTTGGGGTATTTTTCTAATTCGAAGGGAAATTTCTTAGTGTATTTAGGAATTTATGTAACTACTTTTGACCAGCTCAGAATCATAATCTGAGTTGGACAGAGGTGTAGGCAGAATCACCATTCAGCTTCCAAGTCCCTGGAAGAGCTTGACAAGGAAAGGAGGAAAAAGACCTGTAAAAAGCGGTGGAGGCAATGGTGGAAGGAAATTAAAAGGAGAGGCAAGGAGTTTGATGTGGTAACTTTACCTTTAAAGCTAAAATTACTTTCCACCACACTCAAATCCTTTTTACCACACACACAATGTTCACTTGGCCGCACTCTCTGGATATTTCTATTCTATTTCATACATATTTCCTGTAAATGGGGATTAGACCATTTCAATCATGACCTGCTCACATAACAATTACTCAGGCAAAAGAGCCATTAAAATCAATGGGAGACTTCGGCCCATTTAGAGAATACAGACTAAAATCTATTACTGCTGGCATTTTCCTAAACCTATGTTGTTACTGGTACTGAAAGGAGTCTTTTACTGTGCAGGGTTTCACAGAGGATAATCTCATCTGTAAAAGACTGCTGTGCTTGGAACGCATCAAAATGACTTGGGTAATAGCAATGCCTAGAGCTCCCAGGGTGAGAGCACGGAGCTTAGTTTGGCTCCAGGCATTTTCAGACATACCTGTGCTGTCACTAACCTCTCTGCACCTGGATCCCCACCTGCCTTATACTGGGTTTGCTTAAGGAGAATGGTACTTCTGCAGAGAGGAAACAGTGTTTGCCTACACTGCAAACAGGTATGAGTTCGAAGCACGCATGGACATACCCGAGCTAGCACCTACAAGGAAAAAAGATCTAGTGGTAATAACAGTAGGGAAAAAAAAAAAAAGCGCCATAGTGAAATACAACAGCTAGAAATTAGTAATTCAGTTAATTCACACTAGAACTAAAATGCATATTTTTAAATAGAGAAGTTAATTAAGTCATTAGAAAGGCAATACCAGAAGAAAGGTTTAGTTTCTCAGTCACTTAGGTCCTTGAACTCTTCACATTCAAATATGTTTCCAGTACGTTTCCCCATCTACCAATCTTTTCATGTGCAGTATCTCTGCAACTGAAGTGGTAATCTTGATGCCAAAATTGCTAGTTCAGGTGCTCTGACCTACATCAACATGATGCCAGGTACACGTTAAAGAAGGTCTCTTCTTATTTCAGAAACTAGGAATTTCCTAATTAATTCCTGAGTGAAGCTTCAGAGACCAAGTAGGAAAATATGCTACCGAAAAATTTCCAGTCAACTTTGCAGATTGACAAAGCCTCACATTTTGTATAACCATCTGAATTCAGGGTGTTTACGCTGAACACTGCCTTAGTAAGCCTCCTCGTCAGTTGCCTACATCTATACAAGGAAATATCTCATTTAACTTTGCAAATAGATATATGCGAGACTGAAAATCACATTAGAATTGATAGCAACAGGCCCAACAGAGAGAGAGAGAATACAAGAATTGTCACTCATTTAAGATAGAGCAAAAACGTCATCCTTTGCTATTATAAATACTGCCTGTGTCAAAGCAATGAAATTATATACCTTGAGCAGAAATGTGGGTTGTTCTGAATCTGCCCCAGGCCAGTACACCATGAACAGCACATTGTCAGTGCTGCGAGTGCAGCAGGAGCCGGTAATCTTCAGAGGTTACAGGTGAGGGGGCAGGCCTGCCATCTTAAACTAACAAAATGCGTGTTGGCTTTAGCTTACAGTTCTTTGCAAATACTACCCTGCATTCATTTCCGAGCCATTGTAAATTGGACCCTCAAAATCAGGTTTTCTTTGAGGTTTAAAGGTTGAGTTATTGGCACTCCTTGGGGGAACAGGCTACTAAACTTTTGCAGCAGAGTAATCTGGAGTGTTTTGCATGCTGTTTTCAGATCAGCTAGTTTGTCTAATGAATGAGATGTGAAATGAGTTCCTAGGGCTCAGGAGAAAGCTGAAGGAGGATTTCTCAGACTCTCTGAAACTCATAGCATTAACCCTGCATACACTACTGCATGTCAGTGTGTAACAAACACCTAGACAAATCAATCCATCACCATACCTTCTGCAAAGCATTAACAGCCAAAAGCAAGGGAAAGGGCAGGATGACTGTTTTTTGAATTCCAAGAATTTTTAAAGAAAATAAAGGTTGACACATGAAGCTTTTCCTTAACAGTATCTGCTGGGGTTCTAAGTTTCTGTGCTGAGAAAAGCCCCATACAAACACAACGTAAGATACTCCCAGGGCTATACGTTTTTTCACTCCCAGAACCATACACAAGATAAACTAGAAAATGCACTTTTTTGCTGGTATAAAGACAGTCCAGACCATGTCTATTTGCCTGTGCAAGCTTGTCAGTATTGCTAAAAAACATTGAGGGTGCTTGAAACTATTTTCAAATACCACAGTCTGAACCTTTGCCACAGCTAGATCATTGCAGGCACAGAAGGAGGACTCAGGCTAAAGAAAAAAAATGTTTCTCAGCTGCAAACTGCAAATTCTTTGTTGCTTATTTGCATACCTAAAAGTAGAGCAGAGCATGTGGGTGCCACCCTAATATAAATGTTTCTTATAAGCTATAATAACATCATGATTTCCATATATAATGTCCCATATATAAGCACTGAAGACTTTCTCCACAAATTCCCAGGCCTGCCCCTACCAGCCAAGCTGGGCTCTTGCCTTCTCATGCAAATACTGTACAAAAAGGGTGTGAGCAGAACAGGGAGCCACAGTAGAAAGGTTCCGCAGGCCAAACTGGAACTTCACTAACGTCTGTGACAACCCCTGGCTTTGTGCCTGTAAAGTCATCCTCTTTGCTATGCAGCTGAAGAGGCACCCCGTGTGAGAGAATGCAAGACCTGCTGTTGGTTCTCTCTCCGGAGCTAATACAGTTGACAGGGATGAAGAGTTCTGAGAATTCACGGGCAGCTCCAAGATGAGGGACGTCATCAGGTGTGGGAAAAGGCTTATTTTTCCTAGTAGAACAGGAAGAAATCAGGCTTTCAGAAATCAGAATGGCACAAGCTTTTGGAGAAAAGGGAAGGAGTCAAAGCTGGAATTACTGCTGCCTTGGGTATTGTGCTTCTCTCTAATTACAAGAGAAATTGTTATCATTAAATGGCATCAGTAATATTTATGCATTGATATTTCTAGTTAAGTGAGACACCCCCCTTTCTGGACACTATAAAAATCATATTGTATCTTCTCAATAAAATAGATGCCTAAGATGTTTCCCAAACAGCAGATGGATAACTAAAACCTAAACAAAATCATGTATTCAACCAAAGCATTCAGAGCCAGCAGTGATCAGCACTTTAAAAAAGCGTAAGCAACAATAACTGCAGCTGGTCAGAAGGTTCCCAGCATCCCAGACTCACTCCAGGTTCATATTAGGGGCTCTCCTGTGGCTAACGCAGTTTTAAGATTTAGCGAGCTGCATTCTGATACAGAGCTCAAGAAGAAACAAAATGCATCACTCTGAGCAACTCTGAAACCAAATCCTTTGAGTATTGCCCATCATTTGAACTCTCTCACCACATAGTTCTTCAGCAAATAGCCTTTGTTACTAAAGTCACAGCTAGTGTTCCTATTTGTCATTTACACTTCATAGATATAAAGGAGGATAGATAAAAATCTGTTAGTACTGTATGACACCCAACCACCATTCACTGGCAGTAATTAAATCCTGCTGTAAAACTGCTACAAATATTTTTCAAAAGCAGGAACAGATGTTTTTTTGCAAACAAGCAATGACGAAAATCTGACAAGTTCCATAAACCAAAGACGTGGGCACTTCAGAGAAAACTTCCTCTATGATTTTGCTACCATGCTGTCTCAATTTGCCAGCAATATTACAGAGATAAAACACAACCATTTTCTGGTATTATTATTCTTGTCTTTAGTAACACAATAAGTGTCAGGGGAACTGTGGAGTAAAAAAAAAAATAATCGTAATAATGAGGCACAAGGCTTACAAATTTACATTTCTGTTTTCAAACCATAATAAATTAGCACAATCACTCAGACTTAGTTACAATTCACAAATCATATCCTCATGTGGCTTTTATAAACTGTGATTGTCTAATTAATATTGGTACTTAGAAACATCTCCTGGTTATTCAGTACTACCATATTTTTTTGGTGGGTATTGAAATTCAATTACAGCACACGAGTTGTTTCAAGCAGTGCCCAAGCTGTGAGATAGTTAAATGCATTTGAGATGGGAGGGGTGGGGGGTACGTTTTGCATTTTCCTGGTTTAGGCCTGCTGCAAAGAGAACCTTAGTCTTTCCTTCAAAACATGTCACCAAGGCACCCAGAAGAATTGCTTTACAATAAAGCAAACCTCCCCTCCAGTTCCAGAGTGTGTATATTCACCATGGAGTTGTCATGATAGCTTGTCAGTAGGGTGAGATGAAGAGAGCTATTTGATCTGCAGGGATGTAAATTGATAGCAGAGATACCACGTTCAGTCAAGAGTCACGGTAGCGACTGGAAAGCGAAATTCTCAATCAAGCTGGCTTTAGTCCAGCAAAATGCAGTTTAAACAAAGAGGGAGGAGACAGAGACCAGATTTCCAAAACTGCTCAGCACCCCCAACTGGGGTAATATTTTTGAAGAAATGGCTCGGATCCGAGATAGGCACCTGTAAAAACAAAGGGGTTTGCTTGGTGTCAAGAATTTATGAAAACTGGGCCACTTGGACTAAAAGTCTTAACAACAGCTGAACTACCTAGAAAATCTGACACATAAATTACCCAGAAAGCATAGTGCCTGCTTAGGTTCCTTACTGAAAAGGAAGATGACACCAGCTACCACTTATTTAAACTAGTGCATTTCATTATGTCAGGGCAATTGCTACCCTGGTACATATCTTATTAGCGTTTATTTATTATCAATGTTAAGGAGGTTAACTGCACTGTTATTTCCTCTGCTACTGGGCTTTATTGCATGTCTGAGGCACAGAGTTCTGACTATGCTCACGCAGCAAAGGAAATAACAGAGGCCGTGGCTTAACAATAAATAACCTCTAAAGGAATATAGCAATCAGGTACGGAAAAACAAAGCAAATTTCTTGTCGGGAACTATCAAGAGAGGAAACCTAGAGCGCTCGCTCTGATGAGAGCTAGATGAATAATCCACAAAGGTCATTTATCCAAGAAACTGAATCTTTTTTTCTCTTGCAAAATATCTGTAGAGAATGTGATCTTGCTTGCCAAAATCTCAGAATTCTTGGATTTAACATTATGGGTTGATTCCTATCAGTTGCTGTGGAAAGTCATTTTTCACTGTACAAGTAACTAATTAGTTGCTGCCTGGTCAGAAAAGTTGCTGCCTTCTACTGTTGAGCTATCGTTGCATGACCTCGAAAGCACTTCCACTACTGATACTCACAGTCAACTGGAGCATTCACGTTTAAAAGCTTTCACATCACACCTTCGAACACTTGCCAATGTGATTACAAGGGAAAGCGATATCAATGTAAGTCCATCTCTCAGAAGAAAATTGTGCAGGTTAAAAAAAAGTGTTGCATTAGTAGTAGCATTTTTGCATTATTCAGCCACTTAACAGGAGGTCTGGTACAAGAAAACAGTATAACACTTAAGTTACCTGCACACAAGTAAAGATACATTAAATAGACCATAAAATATTGAAAAAATTAAGGGCAATAGCTACAATGTTAATCAAGCAGCAAACCAACAGCGGCAATTTTCTGTGCACTTCCAGACAGTCAGCGTTGAGTGCTACATTTTGAATTCCTTTACGTAGTATAAAATTAGATTAAATGACATAGATTTTTGCAAAAAATACAGTCTTGAACGGATAGGAAAACACGGACTCATCATTTCACAAAATGAACTGCGTGTTTACTACACAAAATGATGCTAATCCTCTTGCAGTCTCAAGTAATTTACATGAGCAGGCTCATCTGCACACAGAAACAGCAATGCCTTCCCCAATCACTGGGGTTCCTGCAGTATGCAAGCCAGGAGTCAGACCTGGTGTTCCTTAAGGGAGAGAAAAATCCCAGTCCTAAACAGGAAAAAGATTCACTGCACGTTACGAGGCAGACATCTTGCAGCTTTCTGTGCTTGCCGAGGCAGAAGTGAACGTGCGACACACGGATGGGGAATCAGAGCAGCCACCTGAGCTGCTGCACGCGGTTTCTGGCTAAACCAACATTTTTCCTTTACAATGATACTGGGAACACCGAAGCCCAAAGCACATATCAACCAGCAGTTGACACAATGACTGCTTTAGCTGTTGATTTTTACCTGATGTAACATTTGGGAATGTATTTGTTGGATTTACTGTTACACACTCAGAAAACACCTTTTATCCTCACTCCTCTCAGCCTGAGTCCCTCAAACACATGCACACCTATATCCACGGATACGTTTCTTACGCATGTCTGTAAAACAGCTCTTCACTTTCAGTGCTGGTCTCATCAAATCCTAGGAGGAATATAAACAAGAGCAAGTCCTCCCCAGACTGAGGAGAGGGACCCAGTGCTGGGAAAGGCCCAGCAGAGGGGCAGCCCCAGAGGGGTATAGGGGTCCGACACTCCTCCATGGCAGCCCATGCACCCACTTGGCAAAAATACCTGAAATAGGGGAAGGGAAGCATCCCCTTTACCTTGAGTTAGTACCCGAGCACTTTGCTGAATGCCATTTGCTCCCAAGTGCTGAGGTTTGTTTTGCTGTAGGGCTGCTGTGAGATTTCCATGAGTTGGGTCAGTTTAGTGGCATTAATACAGCTTCCAAACAGCCATTATTGTGTCAAAAAAAAAAAAAAAATACTAGGCTTGGAAAAAAAAAAATGCTTTGTGCAGATGAAATCACGTTTACCTTTCCTTTGCATTTCACGCCCTCTCAGCAGTGTGGACAGACTCCTCCGAAAAGCCGGGAAGTGTGTTTTGGAGGGAAGTACCCTCTTGTCCCCCAACAGCTGTTTAACAAAAGTGCTCACTGTGCTTGCCAACCCCAAACCAAAGAAATTTAGCCAGTGGCATTAAAATACAGCTCACAGAAAAGAACACAGTGCTGAAGGAGACACTGGCTCCCCTCACACCACTGCTGGGCTCCGCAGTGGTTGCTCTGCCTCTGTCATGGGCCCGCAGCCATGGCCAGCCTGGGCACGGCACCCACCATCGCCTTTCTGACTGGAAATTTTCCATCTTCAGCTTTGTTTATTTGAGGTAGAAAAAAAAATTTCTCTCAGTTGCACCAAGTTCTCCTACATTTTTCTGCAAAATCAGTCTTTCTGCCACTGCCTGCCATGGCCCAGCCAGTGCTGCCCTGGCAGGGTGAGGCGGGTGTGGGGGCCCGTGGCGG
>NW_009258754.1:1907152-1919044 GCF_000687185.1 Egretta garzetta | reverse complement strand
CCCTGGCAGGGTGAGGCGGCTGTGGGGCCACTGGGCGGCTGCCAGGCTGGGGTGAGCACCTGGGGGCTGTGGCAGGGCCCCCGGCTTGGCTCCCCAGGACAGGACACCCTGGAGAGCCCGAGCCCACCACCCCAGCCCTGTGGAATATTTCCTGGCAATGCACTCCCCCGGGGTAAGCTTGTCAGCTGCTGGATGGCTAAGAGTAAAAAAAGGTCTCCTAAATCTGCAATTCACCTCTGGATGGGGCTGTGTGTGGAGGGAGGGAGGGACGGTCAGCAGGCCTCAGTCCCCCACGCCTGCTCCCCGGGGGCTTCCAGGCAGCACTGGTGGGGTCAGCGATGGGAGCACACATTGGCTCATCTACTCCCAAGCAGGTTTCCGTCACTTCTCCTTTCATTGCGCTTTCCCTTGTAAAAGCCTCTGCTCCACTTTGCTCGCTCTTTCCTTGGCACACCTCTTGGAAGAGCGCTGCATTTGTACCTTCCACTCTTCTCCCACCAGATGCCTCTTTTCTTTGCCCTTTTCCATTTGGCATCTGCAGGGATGGCTGACTTGGTGTTTCACTGACAGCCAGGTTACCACCTGCATTGGGGACATTGCTACTACTTTTGTTCTTCCATCTGCATAAGTCAGAGGTGGTAGAAACAAAAAAATATTGCACGGATCGTTTGGGCAATCCCTCCAGGAGAGATAAGATTGCTGTCTGTTGCAGGTTTATTGGTTCTTTAATTAATACCTCTAGGATTAATTTTCAAGAATCCCCCAGAACTTCACTAGGGATGTTATTTGAAAGGCTAAATGCAGCCCAGAATATTTTCCCTAATATTCAAATTATTTTTCTCTTTTTATGTTCCTTCTACTGCTCCTAATTACAGCATAGCTTCTATAGTGTGACTGAATCCTTGTCTTCCTTATATATACATCAGTTGCATTATTTTGCTCCTTAGCTGGTATCCTGCTAAGCATGTAATATTTACCAGAACGCCTTATGTTTACCTCTGTACAGCAGTCCTTCCAGTCCACTTTATTTCTCTGTTATCAGTATATTTCAGGCCACTGATATCTTTACAAGATATCCCAAACACGAGTACATGAGGATGGATGTGGAGATATCAAGGCCCCAGGATACCACTATGAAAGACAGAGGGCGGCTAATCTATGGAAAAGTAGATGGCATTAAAAACCCAAGGAGTTAAAGCAAGATCAAATCTATGGTTTATTTGCTCCAGGACACATTCCAATGAATGCAGCCCCAAACCTTTCTTCCTGTTAGATCACAATGCAGATCAAAGCTAATTTTATGAAAACACTCAATCCCAAATCTTTTTACTACACCATTTCTTGCTATATCCCTCCCCATCTGGAGCGCGAGATAGGTTTGGTTCTCATATATATTAGTTTGCAATTTTTCCACAGTGTATCTCATTTTATTTGCAGCTCGAAAGTCAAATCTACCTATGGAATTAATAATTTTCACTACATAAATCAGATTTTGCCCAGACAAAGGTAGAGTGGGGTCAATAATGCAAAACCACTCAAGAAATAACGAAATCTCGTAAGAATATTAATTCAAATTTAAACACTAAGCTGCTCTAGTTATATTAGCTTCCACAATACCTTTGCTTTCTACAAATACCATTAAAATTGAGTTTTTATGAGATTTTCTCTGAATGCTTAGGAAAGCAAATCTTCACTTTCTATACCTGATCATTCACACAGGAATCTGATTAGGAGGGTTATATTCATCTAGTTAAGAAGTAAAAATAATACCATACACTCTGTGGCAACCTGTGCTGTAGACCTGTGCGGAGCAGTGTGGAAGCCAATTGCCTTGACTGCAGGACTGGATAGGAAGTTAACAAACAGCCTGATAGTGACAGTTAAGTACGGAAATAGTTAACTAAAGTGCAAGCAAGATTCATAAAACATTTGATGAAATTATTTTTAAAGATCATTCATATTTTTAAAATTATCAGAGGCTACATTCAAACACTGTGAAAAGAAAAAAAAAAGGCATTGGAAAGATACTGTTCCTGGAGATTTACCTACTTTCTTCTGTAGGATGTTAAGGTGGACTATGCAGTGTTAGGCAACAATCAGATGAGAAGGCTTGTGAGGTATGAAAGGAATAATAAAAACTGAGGAATAATAATTTGATCTACTTGATTTGTGTGAGAAGTGTGAGGAGAAATAGATGGGAGAAAAATCCTACTGGAAGTCTGGACAAGCAGTCCCAGAGGGAGCTTTCGAACCATAGGAGATGCCTAGCCAAGCGCCATCATGCCAAGGAGCACAGAGATGCTCAGCAGCACGTTTGACCTCGCTGACACTGCGGGGATCCTGCAACTCCCTCCCTTGGATGTCACATCCTGCCTGGGATGCAGGAGTAAGGGTGAACCCTGCTCTGGATGAAGGCAGCTCAAACTTATGTCTAGATGCAGGGCCCACATTTCCAAATGGCTTCGGTTCAGGATGCCTGTGTTCTGATTACCTCAACAACCTGGCAGACTTCATAGCTTGCTTGCTACAGGCAGCTGCTCTGCAGCAGCTGAAATCCTGTTTTAAAGCAACAATTCTTTCTGGAATAACACAATAGAAAAACAACTTTGGAAACAAGTTATTCTGTTGGATTCAAAGCTTTTGTTTCAACAGAAGCAGCCCAGCTGTACCCCAAGTCCTAGTGTATGGATAGTGTGATCATGTTACCATTGTTCTCCTTCCCTGTTTAAAATGGACACTGGATATGGAGAACATCCCTCTCAAGCCATTATGGATACTATACACTGTAATAGAATACTATTCCTGTAGCATCTCAAAGGAGACATGAGATACCACTTTCTTGCCATTCTTATGTGACCATTGTTAAATAATGTATAGGCAAATGGGTGGACTGGCATACAAGGCAGGGGGAAAACCGTCTTTTCCTATGACTTCCAGTGTTACCTCAGTGAAACAATCAAAGACCTTATTTATTTAGGTGATTTTAGAAAGTGCCTGAACCCCCCTTGGCTGAGAAAAGAATGAACCAGTGTCCTCTGGAAAAGAAGCTCCCAAACTAGGTTAATGCATGCTTTAATGGAGTTGTGCCTACGTTCAAGATATGTCCTGCAATCTTCCGTCTTGCCAAGCCTAGTGGGAGTGCTTTGCATTGCCATACAGGTGATTCCAGGTTTGATTTTAATTTCCACTTCCCCACGTCAGATGAAGGTGCCAAATCTGTTTAAAGATAGCAATCAAAACTACATTCTCACTCCCAGCCACACTGCCAGCTCATTCAGCCTCACAAGACCAGCACACCCCACAATGAGGTCAAATTGGCAGGGGCTCTAGGAAAAGGCCTGGCAGGATGAGGAACACCCTGCTCATAACAATCCAGAAGCTGCCAGTTACTGTGGCAAGAAGAAAAACCCAGGAAAACTGAAGCAGCTCTCAACTCGTTTCAGGACCTGCCTTGCTCTGTGCAATACAGAGCTGAGGAAATCCTTGCTTGGAGGCCCCCAGTTGATAGCACATAGATTAATCACATGGGTGTGCAAGAAAATAAGTAGGTGCATAAATTCTTTAGCTATGCTATGCATTTCCCAACGCAGACTTCCTTCACTTTAATGCTGACAAGCTGTTGATTTTTTGATTTTTCATTATGAACCGAAATCCCTTTTGCTATCAGTTACAAATATAACAAACAGTCCGCTGTTTAATTTCAAATTCCGTATCACTCATGCAAGTTGTAAGTTTAGTCAGCTTAGTATCTCTGAAATAAAATATTTGCTGGCAGGAAAATGAAAGGTTATCTCACATTAAATAAATACATAGTGATATGACTTGCTGGTGAAAATTCCAGCCAGGTGACTAGTGTTAATCTCGTAATACCATTAACAGATCTACAGTCATAAAGGGTTTCTCAGCCCATTTCAAACAGTAAAAACACAGGAGGGAAGATATTCTTGTGATTAAGGAACAGGTTTGTGATCCTAAAGATCTGACTTCTGTTCCTGGCTTTGTCACATACTGTCTGGGTGACCTTTAATAAAATAACAACCTCTCGGTGTGCCTCAATTCCTACTTTGTAAACTGGGGATAATGAAACATTCCCTTTTTTATAAATGGATGAGAGTATCTTTTGTAGAGAAACTGTAACCGACGTGTTTAAATAACACGCAGGGAGCCTCAGAGACAGAGAGAGATCTTCCGACATATTAATAGAACTAACCTATAAAAATAGTAAGAAAATTACCTCTGTTTTCATCTGGGGCAGAGGGGTTGCTAACTGTGGAAGCTAGTAAGCTGCTAAATGACTTTTTTTTTATTTGATGCATCCCCTAATGTCAGTGTCTCAGTCAGACTGATCCATTCTGCAGCTGCGGTGTTCACTTCTGCCCTGCTCTGAGAACCAGCCTTTCTCTTCCTCTTCCTCCTCCTCCTTTCCCTGCCCTCCCCTCAGGTCCTTTACCTCTGTCTCCTTCCTATGTCTCCTCTCTATTTTCAAGACTGTCAAGGCTACAAGAGGTTCACATTTGAGAACCTCTGATGCACTCAGCAGTCGTAAAAAGAGGATACCTGATGCCCGCTTTTTGCAGAGAAGCAGATAATCTTCCATTTTTCTTAGGACAGCAGTTTCATAAGAACTTGCTGTAACACACCTTGTCAGCTACTGGGATCCACAAATCTGTGAGAGGGAAATGAAGTTACCAAAAATATCTTTGAAAATCTGACTGGCCTCCTTTTTTGTTGTTTTTATTTAAGGAGGAGGAACAGAAAATCTGGCCAAATCTTTTGCTTACTTGACAGATGCACTGTAGGAAAG
Source organism: Egretta garzetta (assembly GCF_000687185.1). NCBI lineage: Eukaryota > Metazoa > Chordata > Aves > Pelecaniformes > Ardeidae > Egretta > Egretta garzetta. The sequence goes on along the minus strand of NW_009258754.1, from coordinate 1,914,240 downwards.
AAAACAACATCTCCAAAAATGAAGCGCTGTTGAAAGGCAGTACAGCACCTCACAACTACAACAAGTGGCAATAGGTAGCGTGCAGGAAAACAAGCTTGTCTTGAATTCGTGAATCAACAAACTGGTTTCTTATAATAATTATGAATCATCATAAACTTCAAACCTCTAACTCATTATATATTATTAACTGCTAATTCAGCTCTTCTCTTTCTTGTCTTTTGTCTCTTGGGAGAAATGGGAAGGCGTTTCAGAGCTTCCCTAGAACCCATGCCTTATGGTTGATTACTTCAGTGCCATCCCAGGAGCATCTAGTTACCATCTCAAACAGGGTTATTACTCTAGTTCAGAATGATATTAAAAATTCTGTTAATCCACCTATGCTGCAAAAAACCCATGTCCAGATAGTAACTGCACACACTGCTAAGGAAGTTTTTATAGCAGATAATGCTTTCATATCTATCATTCTATTCTGAGCTTTTAGGGGCAAGGCAAAACCATGGTTTTGTTATAGTCTTGAAATAGGAAATAAAATATTTACTATGTAAAGGTAGGCCTTCCTGGGAATACACATTGTTAATCATCAAACCTCACCCTTACTGCAAAGAATCAATGTCACAGAGCAGCTGAAGTTCTGTTCAAGTGAGAGCAAGGCATTACCACGTTCATGAGGCCTCCTACAGCCTCAGCAATGTCTATGACCTGTAGCATCAACTAAGTAAAAGGTATAAACACAAGTAAACAAAAGCTATTATTTTTACTACGAGTGAATATACTTTCTTTACACAATAACTACTTATAAGCTGAAGGTAGAGTCTATAATTTTTGCATTTTAAAAAACTTGTCACAACAGGTATGCTCACAAAAGACCATTTCCTGCCAGCGAAGTCAAGCAAGTAAATAATATTTTCTAGTAATCTCAGAGAAGGCAAAGCAAGACCTAAGACCCAGATCATACATGAATTTAAGCATCTAACCCCAAAAAGTTTGAAAGCAAGTGAGGTTCCTAAAAAAAAAAAACAAAAAAAAACACACCCACATAGAGGCACCCAGCCTGAATTGTTCATAGATCTAAAGAGACATGTTTCTGATGAGAGAAACCATGCAGGTTCTTTCACTGCCAATATTGCTTTGTAATGCTTTGACAGCATTAATTGTTCTGGGTGCAGACCTGGCTGCAGATCCCTTGAAGGAGCTGGAAAGAGTCTCACGGACCTGATTTCTTTGGATCTTAAAGGAAAGAATACAATTCTTGCAAACAGTCTATTTAGAAGAGGTTATTAAATTAAGTTGCAAGTGTTTATCCTGTCCTTTTAAAATGAGCAGGGGCACAAAGTACTCAACCCCCAACCAAAAAAAGACAAAATAAAAAAAACAAACCACCACACAAAACCTCTTTAATTCCCAAAGGCCATTTTTCAAAGCAACACATGAAAACGCAAAGAATTATTTGGAATAGGGTATATAAACTTAAATTACATCTAGGGCAATGTTGTTTGGCCAACGGCATGAGCATGGCCCTCTGTCTACAGATCAGGGAAGGGAAAGCTGTTCTACAGGCTACTGGGCAGGTAATTTCTGTTGCATCAAGGCAGAGATCAACCTTTACCTTTCATATGGGATTCATTAGTCTGTTCAGATAGTCCATAACACAGCCCAAACAGCAGAAAGATTAGCTGCGAGAAAACATTACTTGTTTAAAAGCACTAACACAATTAGTCAAACTTCTTCATTTCAAACCCTGTATGCATTTATCTGAATCTAAATATGTCCCTGAGACAAAGTAGCTCCAACGGTATGCAACAAAACACTGTGCTTCCATTAAAGCTAGGTGAAAACAGAGCGGAAATGAACCTAGTTTATCTCATTATCAGCGCATGCTTCAACTGTATCAGGTCGCAGCCTTGCCCACCTGTACCAACACTTCTGTAATTGATTCCTACAAGTCCTCATACGCCGTGGCTTCCAGTTCCATTTAAATGCAGATGTGGACTAATGGAACGGCTGCGCATTTCTGAACAGAGGCTCGGGGAACATATTACTTGCCTATTCAGTAATCTGAATGCTTTTATTCTTTTCCTTAACAGCCTTTATTTTGTTGTTTTTTTTTTTTTAATTTAAACAACATGGGGTTTTTTTCCACGCTCTGTTAAAAGAGGAAGGGGGAAAGGAGCTAATTATATCTGAACTGAAGTGTAACCATGGCCCTATTAAATAGGTAGCAGTTATGGGCTATTGATCGCAGTTCACAGGAAAAGCTTGTCATGTAGTGTCAAGAGGTTAATGTAATTACAAGAGCGGGCAGCAGGATCAGCTGTGTCCTCGAATAGGCGAATAACTAAAAGCTGCTTTAGAGACACATAATGTTGTCAAAGCATAAATAATTCATCCCAGCATTTGAGAAGAAATTACTGCTCGGTTCCAGCGTATTATTCAGCCATTAAAATCCTGCCCTTGTAAAGTCTTTTGATGTAGTCATATTTTCAGTTCTAAGAGCAGTTTTGGAGCATTCAGCTTTTATTAAGCCTTATATTGTGCAGTTTTCAAAGTATTAAAAAGGATATGAAATGGACTTACAATTTGTTTAATAACTGCATTGCGATTCAGATAAGAAGGAGAGCGCTGTGTGGATTTATGGAGTGCCCGTGCAGCACGAAGAGGAAGCTGCGGCGTGATGTGATGGAATTTTTAACTCCCCTAAGCTGGCCAGAACTAAATGGCTTCAGCTATTTACTAGCATTGATAGCCGCAGCAGTCTTCACAGCATTTGGTGACCCATTTCTCGAGAGCTAGCTAAGCAGGAGAGCCATGAGAAGTATCAGTGTGCCCTGCTATTCTTCTGTTACAGCTTTTTGACTTCAGCTCTTTGCTCATCCTTGTTAAAGTCTGTGGCAATTTGATATTGAATGGCTTCCACTCTTTGCATTTGCAGCCGAAACGGTGCCTTGTTGTTGGTTGCAATGCCTACAGTCGCCCATGTTTACTGCCAGGGTGCTGATTTATTTTAAATTACAAGAAAAAGACCCTAAGTAATTACTTCTCTACCAGACTGCAGCTAGCCCCATGCAGATAGGTAGTTTGGTGGAATGACAAAAGAGAGAGGAAGGAGAGGGTGTTACAAGGAACTGCTCTCTCCTCAACCCTCCCATCCCCATACGAAATTAATCTGATGCTCGGACATTGCTGTTACACAGCCAAAGCTCCCAGGCTGCCCCTCACCAGTATCTCCTAAATGAAGTTCCCAGTTAAATTATTTGCAAATAAAAGAGAGCTTTGGGGTCTCAGCCCACCTATTCATGAACTTAGGGTTGCTGAGACTTTGACCACACGTGTAAAGGAAAAAAATGTGGAATCTGAATATATAATTTTGATGCCTCCAATTATTTTTTATTTTAATATCCTAACAGAAAAACAATTGCAGTTAAGAGCTTTAAGGAGAAGGGACACAACTTGACAGAGAAAACAGTCTTTCATTTCAAGCTGACCAAAAGGAAAAGTTGCCCTCCACATACCCCCCCAACCAAGCTCTCCCCACCATAATTATTTGTCTTACTTTCCTAGTCCCAGTCCTTCCCTTGCCCACAAACATGGCTAGAGCTGGAAAGCTACAGCTGGAGACAAGAGCCTTACCCTGCTAACAGCGCTTCTGCAAGAACATTGCCCGTATTATGAAGTCTATAGCGAACTTTAGATGGCCGTGGACAACTGTCAATTTCTTATAAAATATAACAGGAGCCTGTATTTGTATAGAATTACAGAAAACAATCACAGAATGAAATATTACAGCCTCGGATGCTACAGTGATTGGCAGCATTCTGATGAAGAAAGGAATAAAAAAAATTTAGTTATAAAGTCAGTATAGGGAAAAAAAGGAAAATAAAACAGTAACTAAAAGTGAAGATGAGACGACCACATTGGCATGAAGTAGAAGCTTAGAAAAAATTTCAGGGGAAAGGTTCACCAGCAGAGGAAAAATACAGAGAAAACAAAGAAAGAAAGAAAAAAACCCAACAGATTCTCCATTATCTTTTGCCTTGTGAAAGCCCTTAAACCACCACTATTCTGGCATAGCAGTTACTCTTCTGGCTTATTTTCAAGAAGTAAAACCAAGGGAAATCCTATCAAAAACAGCTATTTGAATTTTAAATAAACTTTTGAACATGACATCCCCAAAAGTTAAAAGTTTTGCCACCACCACCTAAAGATACCACATTTCCATGGCAAAAAAGAGCCAGTTTTTACCCAGTTATTTCTTTTCAAAAACAAAAAATAAACACATTTTCAGGAAAAAAAAAAAAAAAAAGAAAAAAAAGACTCTGAGCAAGTAAGTTGGTCTCCACCACAAACATCCTCATCTTTGAGCCCTGTATATACTGCTTGTCTGTGCCTGCTTCCCGTGCACTAGCGTACAGATGTTTGCTGTGTTGCAAGGGGAGTTTATCTTGGCTTGGTGTATATCTGTATGGTGTTGACAGTGGGACTTTGATGTTTCTTACGCTATTTCATTCAGAGCCTGAGGAACAAGCCCAGTTTATTCCTAAGGGAAGTTGAATTTAGGATCTTAAATTCACCACACACAAGTAAGATAATGAGGAATATGCTGATATTCTGCATATACAGGTTACAACTCCATATAGTTAACTAGAAGGAGGCAACATTTGAAACTGCAAAAGCAAGCCTGAATAGCAACCTCAACAGAACTTTCTGATGGTTCAAAAGTTACAAGCCATGGAAAAAACGTAACAGATGCAAAAATAGGAGCTTTATGCTGTTTTCCTTTCCCTTAAGGTTTGCGTGGCCTGTGGTAGCTCTGAAATCACACCAGTGTGCACAGGGACAGCTAAAGGCCAATCCCAACTTGACTCCATCAGATGGAGATTTAGTCTGACTGAGGACTGTATTTTTCATCGTTCCTGTTGTTAAATCTCATCCCCTGCAGCCAGCTGGCCTGGTTCACACCTTACAGTAGCATTTGGCTTCCTTGGACTTATCCTGTGATAAGCAAGGGTCAGCACTTGCTTCCTAAGCATGCCACGTACCAAAAATGAGATCTATGCACATGGTCTTGTGTTTGGTCAGCAGTAGCCCAGTTGTCTACCACGACTATGCAAAAACACATTATTCATTGGCGTAGGTTGGGCGTAAACCCAAACTCTTTAGGAAACAAGTCAAAACCTGAAGTTTTCACCTGGCTTGGGTTTGAAAATGTGGCAATTTCAAAGCTTTGAATAATATCTGTGAAAAAAATATAAACTACTAAAATTAGACAAAGACTTGTTGAGAAGGTTTTTGACAATTTTTCCAGAAAGCTAGGTCCACGTTTCTAGTTCATAAAGCAGCCTGAACCTCATCTCTCCCGCAGGGGAGCGCTGGCTGAGCAGAGTCCTTTTACTGTTAAGAGATTCACTAGGTGACTGAATAAAATAACACACAGGTTAAAATCTTTCTTCTTTTGAAGACAATGATAAAACTCCCAGTGGGGCTGGGGTTTAACTTGAGGATTACTGCTGCTGCGAATCAATCCTTTACCAACTTTAGAGGAGTTAGGCCAATTAACACCAGCGAAGGGCACAGCCCTTTCATCCTACGCAGAAAGCAATAATATCCATTATTGTTTTTCCCAGCCAGCACTCTGCCATACTTCTTCATCACAATTTTCCCTCCATTTCCCACTTTTTCTTGTTTCCCAGTTCTGACACTTGGCTTGCAAAGCCCTCTGAACCCTTAAAAATATTTGCTCTCTAAAAAGCAATAGAAAGAAAAATGTTTGGATTTTTTCTTTGTCAGGAATCTACTTTACTCATGTCCAATTAAAACAAAAATCAAAAAAGTTATCTCCTCATCTTCAGCGAGAAAGGAGCTAGGGCTTTTAAAATATACAAATCAAGTGAAATAACAACACAGGCTGCCAGCCCCAAATCAGACGTGCATGGAGGGACACGTGCAAGGCATTGCAGACATCTGCTCCACATCTCGGGCCACGTCCAGGGATGTCTCAGGTCCATTGTTCGCATTCTGAGCTCTTTAATACACAACAGACTTCACATTCTTAGATTATCTTTTGTTTCAATAATTAGTAAACGTGGTTACACGTTTTTAATTCATCAGAACAGAGTGAACATTGTTCATCTGTGGCTTCGCTTTTAATTATGACAACTCTAAAAATGAGCAAATTCTCCTCTTCAAAAAAACTTTGTAACATGCTCTTTTCCACATTTTTACGTTATAAGTTGTTACTCTGCTTTCTTGGCTTCCCTTTTGTTTCCCAGCCTGGCTGCAGCCCTGCCCCAGACTCCGCCTCCTACTTCCAGACAAACTTTTCCCAGCCTGGAGCCCGGACTGAAGCAAAGGCAGCCTCCTCACTCGTCTGGGCTGTGCAGATTTTTACCCGCTTACAACACTTGGTCTGAACTAAAGTGCTGCATGACAAACTGCATTAGCTCTGTGCTATTTCATGCCAGGAAAACCCATCTGACTTCTTAAGCCATCTTTAGGGCTGCCTCACACTTCTAGAAATCTGGGCCGTAGAATATGAACAGGGTTTTTCAGTTTTGTGTGTTTTTCTTTAAAATTATGGTTTCCCACTGAGAAAGTTTGATTGATTCGAGCAACATAAAAAAATCCCATGCAACTCAGTTGCCCAGTCACACACCGAATTTCAAACAGCGATGAATCTAAGGGGACAGTTCCTGAGCTGAATGCTTGGCTGTGCTGTTCAGCAAATCCCTTAAAGCAATCCAGTTTGGTTTACAAAATGATATATAAATAAAAAGAGTAGCACCATATATATCAAATATCATCTACAGATGAGATATAATTTACAGCTGAAATGCAGCTGCTTTAAGTGGGTTTCACTTGAACCAAAGCCCCAGAACACAACACTGAGGCCAAAAAGAAAAAAAGTTGCAAAATTAAATAAATGAAGCAACGCAGCTCTGATCCCACCGGTCTGATACTGCCCTAGGTAAATACTCAACTGCAAGTCACCTCATCCACAGGGATAAGTGCTCATTCATGCAGTTACATATGGAAGAGGCATGCTTTTCTTGCACAGACTCAGATGTTACAATGAACACAATTTGTTCACAAAT
>NW_009258754.1:1904798-1907142 GCF_000687185.1 Egretta garzetta | reverse complement strand
ATGAGATATTAAAGATTATGAGATAAACCAACATGTCATTCTGATTAAAAAAGGTAAGCTTCTAAGTCCATGGAAATCCCTTTTTAATACAAGCAGAAGGGGCTTAGCGTTAGTCTAAGTTTCTTCAACAGTCAATAAAAATTAAAACCAATAGGAAAAGGGTGGATGAACAGAAGATTTATATTCCAGCAAGAAAATAAGACTTAGCATTACAAAAATCATCTGGTGACTTGTTCTGTGCCGGGAAGCTGTTTGGTTACACAAACGCTGGGAATTGCCTGGGCAGTCCCGTGTCTGTTGACAAGGCCACATACGGCTTCCCAGTCACACATCAGGAGCAGATTCATACTCAGAACACAAAGCACGTATATAGGAACGTGCGTGATGCTTAACAACTGCTTTCTGTGTGAACGAAGGGAGGAAGCCTTCCAGCACCCGACAGCACAGTGTCTTTATTTCCTCAATAATTCAAGTAGAGCTGCTTTTCATTTATTCCTGAAATGTGTTTGTATCTGGATTAGATACAGTAGTGATGGTCTCTGGATGAGTGTTGTTACAACAAGCATGAACCTCTCCAGTCCAGCAATGAGAGTGGGGCTGCCAGGAAATCACAGTGCATTCAGGACTTGGGAAAATGGAAAATCCTCACCAGCAGCAATTTAAGAGCAAGTGATGAGGGAGGTTTAATGACGGAAAAAAACTGACATAAACGGGAGCTGGAGAACAGGAAAAATGAGTAATTTGGGATGAGCCTAGGAAGGAAGCAATAAAAAAAGCCCTTATAAAGCAAGATTTTACCAGACAAACTTTGATTTGAGGTTGTCTGCATCGAGAATAAGTGCACTGAGGGACCAAAGACCCAAGCACAGGTGAAGAAACCCAGTACTGGCACTGTTGATAACACTGTGTGGAGTAATTACCAGTTAATGTAATTTTTCAAATGTATACAAGCAGGTTTCTTAAGAGTGAAGGAGAATTTCAGGTAAAACCTGAGTAGCCAAGTAGACTTAGCGATTCTGCTGACAGCCCAGACAAGGCCCTTGCTGTATTTATTGGTCTACCTGGTTTGTTTGATCAATGCAATGCAAACCTAAGCTCAGGCCCAGAACTGGCTACACGTGCTCCTAGAACACAAACCAACTCTGTTCAAATTTTCTTCCTCCACCGTGAATAACAAAAGCTTATTTCAGTTGGCTCAGTGTTTGACAACAATCAACTTTGGGAGGAGGGAATGCAGACCATATCACTTTTCAACAAACTGCAAAACTACAGTCTAAAAAACCAACATGCCCCTGCTTTCAGTTAAATATATACACACACAAACTTAGCACAATTTTGCAGGTGTTTCTGATTTAAGCCACATTTGTTTGTTGCTTTCCCCCACCCCTTCAGTAAGCAAATAGCAAAGCTAAAGGCTTGCTACAATACAAAACATACCCACCACAAAAGCACCAGCCAAGGTACAAGATCTGTTGCTCCCCAGCTTCTGAGCCCAGAAACACCATCCCTTGGGGTGCCCCCCCTGGTTGAGCCTGGAAGCACCCCATAGTCAGGAAGGGTTTACACCATTTCCACAATTAATTCACAGAGAGACAGCACTCACATCTCCTGATGCCATAACAATTCCCAGCCCAAAGAGGGAAAAATTACCTTATATCCTCATGGAACCAGCTCCTTGTGAGTTCCTTCTCCCCTTCCATGCAGCTGCTGGCTAGCTGGGCAGCCAAGGGCATGGGAGCACTGTAATTGTGGCTCGCAATTAAAGGAGATGCCCAGCAGCTGGGTTACACCTTGGATAATTTCCACAGCTGGCAAAGGCCGGATACGCATTGACCACTGGTGGTTTTGTACACCTCGCAAAGGTCATGCTGAAGACAACCAGTTGCATTTACCTCAGACGGAAGCAAAAATAATGTAGCTGAAGTCAGGGTAGCAAAAAGATGCAACATCAAGAGTATATTTGTCTTTTCTCCCTAACCTTTTCTCCTTACCCCTAGGCATAGGTAAAAAGTGGCCCCGGCGAAAGAATTTTACCAACCAAATCTCTACCACTTTAACATGTCATCAATCCCACCCAAACGCTTCAAGTCAAGCTCGGGGGCAGACTAGCGTGACTTACTTATGTTCTTTTATAAGAATGAAGGGTTTATTTTTTTTCATTAAAATGTTCCCAAGATATTTCTTATTGTTATTAGAGAAAAGAAGCTGAACCAGTGAGAGGTCTGTGCTTTACTGGGAAGGTGATTGCTCCCAGGGACCCTGGTTGCTTGTGGCAAAAATTCCCACAGGTTCAGACGCATTTTTTAAAATGTTCTCCATCAATCCCACGAGAGCCCTGGTCCCA
>NW_009258754.1:1904370-1904784 GCF_000687185.1 Egretta garzetta | reverse complement strand
CATTTGTTTGGCTCTGAGACACCTCCTGACAGGTTGCTCTGTATCCTACCAAAAGCATCCTCATGTATTATGCACATCCATTGCCAGCCGGAGTTGTCTTATTGTGTTGAAAATAAACAATAATGACATTAATGATTTGCCCTACAACACACACTGGCAGCAGCACTGCCGTGGAAATGGTACTCTGGCACTTGACAGCTTCATTTTCAGTTGTAAAAGTAATCAAACATATTTTAAAAATTGACACTGGTATTACGAAGCACACCTGAATTGTCTCCTAAGGGTAATCCTGGGACATGTAAGGCCACGCACACAGTGAGCCGATTGCCACATCCTCGGGAGCAGGGTCTTGCAGATGGGCGCGCTGGGTGCATCAGAGTGATGTCAAACGTAACTCCAGCAGCTGTCTTCAGC
>NW_009258754.1:1900589-1904353 GCF_000687185.1 Egretta garzetta | reverse complement strand
GACAGGGGGAGAGCAGAGGAGCGGTGCTCAGTGCTGCACCACCACAGCTGGCCAGGACAAAGCTCTTCTCATGCACGCGTGTGGACACAGGCAACTTCATATATGCATAGATGGCTACAGAGAGATTTTGTATCACACCTTGCTGGGGTGAAAGGAGGCCTCTTTCTGAAAACTCCATTGCTGGATGCTACCAGGCAATGCTACAGCAACTTTCTACGAGGAAAAACTCAAACTCTTTTCAAAGGATCCATAAACTTATTCCTCCCACCTTTTCACTTGTTACTAAGCAAGACTAAAAAAAAAAAAAACCAACCGCCCACTCTAATTCAGCACAGCTCTTGCACACCCATCTGTATATTTTGCTCATAATACTCAGTACTGTTGAATTCAAACACAGGTTTAATGCGTAACTTACAAGTTATTCCCAGAATTGAAACAGTTGTGTGGACTTCCTTGGGTTTCAGAATAGCTTCTTCATAGAAATGCCACAGTCAATCAATTAAGAAAGCTAAAAGTAATCAGTCACCCACGGTTGATTGGATTTAGCAGTTGGTGAATGCTTTTTGTTCTTGGATCAACTACACCCACTTTCAAAGCTGATTAAAAATTTTTTATGATCTCTTCCACCTGTTCATGGTGATAACTTGGCTCCAAAACTAATCAGCTCCAAAAGTAATCACCTCCAAACCCCTGGGTAAGTCAAAAGGAGCTCTTAGTGGGCTGCAGCTTGGTGTGAAGACAAAAGCAGGTGAAGAGTGAAGTAACACCTCGGTAAGAAACGTTTCTGGACATCAGTTTTTGAAGCCAGTGACACGTAGGGAAGCAGTATCCTTGGTTTTCGCACGCTCGGCCGGCAAGCATCCAGTACCTGCTGGGGGCTCTGGCTCGCCTCCCCGCCTCGGCCAGCGTGGTAGGAGGCCACCACAAATGGGCAGGCAGCGTGGAATGGTGTCTCCGTGGGGGAATCTTCAAGACTTTAAACAACAGAAACTAGTACTTCTGACAAAGACTTGAAACAACGCTGCTGGTACTTCTGAAAAACGTAACAGCCAGCTGATTGGGCTGCTTTCCCCTCTGTGCGTGATTGGCAAAGTCAGCGAAAGAGGCAGCCCTGCCACTGCCTGCTTGGGCTGTTGGATAATTGGGAGCATGCCATGTCCGTATGCGCCTGCCCAAACCTGAAACTCATTTAATGGCAGTGGGGCCTGTTTAGTTTTCCATTTCTTTCCTCCACCTGTGAATACTACAGATCAAAAGCTGATGAATGATACATAGGTGTCCTGCCTCTTCAACAACCACAGTGGAGCCCTCTGAGAGCAGGCAAAAATGACAGAAAAGATCTCTGAGGACGCTGTATTTCAATCCCAACCATTTGGCCGAACAAAACCCTGCCGTCATAATATGAACCTGAAAACAAAGCTGACAAAGAGAGGAGTTGTGGGACTCCACAGAAACTTTCCCGTCTGTTGTTGGATACCATTATTTTGTATTGTTAAGTATGTACTTCAAATATTTGCATGAGTAATGGCCACATAAAAAAATACAACAGACAAAAGGACCAACCTGAATGTGCTATCACTACTTGAGGCATTGCCAAAACACACTTTAATGTGTATTTTCTGGTGAAAAATATAAATAAAAATTACTTTAAAGTTTCGTGTAGCTAAGGACTAGATCCTTAAGCTGATACAAATCAGGGCAGTCCCAGTGCAATCTGTTCATACCACCTGTGGGACCAGATCAACTCATTTGTCCTTATTCTCTTACTCCTGTCAATGTCACCTTTCCTAGGCCTTTCACGTTACGCTGCTTCAATTGCCCCGGCAGCCTCTTTAAGTGTGGAAGAACACCATCATTCAATTTTAACCTCACATATTTTTCCAGAAGCATTTTTTTCCAAGGGAGTTTTAACCAATTTTTCAAAAAGGTGGAAGTAAATGCTCTTTAATACCTGTCATATATCGTGAATCTGCTGGCTGGAAAGTCCCAAGTAAGCACGCAGACACAGGATGAGCTGGGCACTCCCCTGCTTTCCTGGGGATTCTCGTGCTGAATTTTTGAGCTTCCAGGTGATCCCAGTGGTAGGTGGCAATGAGGTGGCACCGAGCTCCACAGCACCTCTGAAAATTTGAGGCTAGAGTTTTTACTGGACATTTGGATTTAAAACTACTGAAAACTCCCTCTCTGATGCCCGCTCACCTCCTGGACGTTTGCATTTCCAGAGTAGCTATGACTTGGCCAGCCAGAGTTGCTGAACAGCCTCAATGCTGATGCTGCCCCAGAGCTAATGGCCTTCCCCCAGTCACCAGAAGCTCAGAGAGCATCTCCCCAGCCAGGGGACACCTACCTGGCCCCTCAGCCACCAGAGGACCATCCCATGCCCTTGAGCCTGCCCAGGCGAGGTGACAGGAGGCCCAGGTTCAACCCCCAGTTGCTGGTGAGGAGGAGGCAAGACAACACCTTCCATGAAATCCACCATCCCAAGAATACTGTGAGAGGACTGATCGTGAAAAAAGAGGCAGGGAGGAAGGGCCTGCATGGGCAGGACCTGCCCCGGGAGGGTCCCTCACAGATCCTGGCTCCGGGCAGGGTTTGCAGCAGGCTCCCAGGCGCAAGAGGCATCGGAGCAGCACAGTGGATGCCTCCACAGCTTTCCAGCCTCCCTGAGCTTACGTGGCTTTCTGCCGTAGTGGCCAGCTTCTGAAAAATCCCTCCCCCAGGTGACTACGATGGAGGTGTTCTGAGAGCTTCATCAGCAAGACGCTCCATGCAAGGCTGCAAATCCAACCGGGAGCTCATTATGTGGAGCTGCTGCACACCTCCACTAAGCAGCCCCAAAGCATCGTTAAAAAGTTGGCAGTAGGCACCCACCTGTAATGGCCTAACAGCCCTAGACTGCCCGGACCCAAGAGTTTAGTTATTGACCCCAGGGGAGGCAAGTTACCTTGGTAGAAATGGGAGCAGAGCAGGGTCTCTGATGGTTTTGTTCTGCCAACCTGTGTGTGGGGGGGTTATTTTAAAAAACAGTCTTCAAAAAATGAAAACCAAAATGCCTCAGCCCATTTAATTCATTACAAGATCTTATAGAACAGAATCATGAGTAACTCTTCAAGAGCACTCTGAAAACAAGGATTTCATTATCTTTTGTTGGTCTGGTTACAGGCTATAATCCACAGCAGATTACTAGAATATAATTTCCCTCTCTCTCTATATGCGTAGAAGTAAGTTAGTGTAGCATATTCCTGTGGCTACTCTCTCCATCCACCCATGGAGAATACATTTTGCTAAGCTGATTGGAATGGAATGCTTTCAGTTTACATTTTATTTTTTAAAGAAAACGCCTACATATTCATGTAGCTTTCTTAGAGGCTCCTGTAAACAAAGAGTTATGTTCAGGGCCACTGCCAGAAATGATATGTCAGAGGTCTGTAACCCGTTCAAGAGAGAATCAGTTGATGGCCCAAGGGTACTTCCTTGCAAGGAAAAGGGTAAAATAACTGAGGTCAAGGCCTCAAACGCAGCTCTACTTTTAATCGTGTTGTTGATTTAGAGCATAACATGCTTTTTTTTTTCCCTTCCCAATTGTCAAAACCCATTTTGTTCTTCTTGACATGTCTAGAATGGCTGCAGCATCTCTAGATAAACCGTGCCTGTTCCTCACACTGCTCCATGCTCAGCTATGTATGTTCTCACCAAGACACAAAGATAGAGGTTTTCTATGTGGCTAGAATCGTTTGCCTCATGCTGCTGTGTAAATCTGTGGA
>NW_009258754.1:1890495-1900553 GCF_000687185.1 Egretta garzetta | reverse complement strand
AAGAGTGAGGGGGAGAGAGAGAACAAATGTCTTCCTGGCAAGGAAATATTTCAGTAAAATCTTTTTTTTTCAGAAGAAAATTAAAGCGTTGCGGTAAAAAGTTTTGCTGGGATGATTTTGTAGATTTGGGAGCTAAAAGGGAAAAAGAACAGAAAATCAGAAAGAGAAGGGAGAGTACCCAAGTGTTTAATCCTCACTGGACATTTTGAAACAGTTGTTTCTTAGAAAGATGTAAAGGTTTTGCTTTCATTTCACAATAAAACTCAGTAATTCGTAAAACTTTTTCTTTGTGTGAAATGGAATCTGCTTTTCCAGCCATGGTGCATCCTCTCTCAATATACCAACCGGCCGAGCAAAGGCACCAGAGGAACACCCACGTGGCTGGCTTACTCCCCAAGTACAGAAGGACACCGTGAACTTGCTTTTAACACACAGTAAAGCTGATGCCATCGGTGGGACTTTCTTGGGACCAACGCTGTTACAACACGGTTGCGCCGGCTTCATTCAAATCTTTCCCAAGAAGAATTTGGTTCAAAATACTTTTCACATAGGCAAGTCAAAAGCTCAAGCAGATTTCTAGAAGAGCCACCATTCCTGTGGTACCTCTGACCTGTGCACACCATAACGTCTGTATATCCTAAAGTAAGCAGCAGCCTCGTAAAGACGCGATGGTTAAGGACATTTCACCTGGGCAGTCAGACACCGCCGCACGTGCCCGTACGTGCATCACCATTGCACAGCAAGATCCTTTACACAACATCCACTCTCTCGGCCTCTGGCTTGGAGCCCTTGTCACAGAAACCGTGCCTCTCCCTTTTCTGCTGCTCCCGACACTCTTGTGCCCCTGGTTGGCACTTCATCCCTCAGCTTCTCTCTCCTGCTCCTTTCACCTTCCCCCTCCCTGGCCACAAGTCTCCAGCACAAGCCCACCAACCCACACGAATGCAGCCCACAGGCAGGGCAGCAAGTGCAGTAACTCAGCAGCAAGGTCATGATTCCCATATCAGAGGCAAAATCCTGGCCCAGAGGAAGCTGTGAAAACTGTAGGATTTCTGCCAAGGTGACGTCTGGCCCCTGGCAAGGTCCAGGCAGCAGGAGGCAGGGGAGGGAGGCCATTCCCAGCCGATCCCAGGAATGCAAATGGAACATTACGATCCTGCAGGTTTCTCTCAGGCATGGCGCCCATGGATACTACCTGGTCTCCAAGGAAAACCATTGAGATCGTGAAGAAGGTCAGCCTGACTGCAGCACCCTTCCCACATTACAAATATTCAGCACACCGCACAATCTGTGTCAGCCACATGAAAAAGTAACGTGCTTTAAGGTACACGTGGGAGTTACACAATTTAAATGAACTTTGGGAGTGTGTTCCCATGAAATCTACTAAGAGATTAGTTCTTTTGGGGCAGACACCAGGATTATCTGAGTTCTGTATTTGTATCTGTTGTGGATAAACACTAAATAAAACCCCATGCAATAACCAGAAATAGTCCATTTCAGGTTTGTACAGCAACTACTTTATTATTTTCAAATGCAAATGTTTGCATTGTTTGCTATTTTACAATTTTACAAACTAGGTATAAAAGACCATAAATAAATGACATAAGTTATGTGTACCTAAAATTCATGGAGGGGAAAAAAAATACAAATTAAAACAAAATAGAAAAATCTCTATATCTAACCCAGAGATCATTCAAATGCACAAACCAAGAAATGCTGTTAGATTTTTTCAGTATGAACTAAATTATAATATGCCTCATACATTCTAATTTTAACCACAGTCCTTGCATATTCCAACATACTTGCAGTGATACAAAAAAATAAATGTACTCTCTTTTATTTGTCTGATTAGTACTTCAGATTTTTTTTTTTCTGGTTATGAAAATGTCACATAAAAGAAAAATACTGCTTTTTAAGTCCTGTTTACTGGTTACTTACCAGCCTTTTGTATTTTATACATATATATTTTTAATACATAAGATCCATCACAAAATTAGTACAGCAAGAAACCCAGACAAACATCAACCAGTGGTGTGTGAGCAGGACAATTTCGTAACAGACAGAGGCTTGTCATGCGAGACAGTCCTGGAGGGGCCCCCTTCCCTCACCGGGAGCCGTCGCTTCCCTTCCACCGACCTGTGGCCGCTCCTCCGCCAGAGCGGGCAGAATTATGGTTAAAGAAGAACCTGGGGGGCCAGTGAGGAGGGAAGAGGGGAGGAAGCGGGAGCACCTTTGGGACACCACCTCTTGGCGCCGGGCAAGGCTGCGCTCTCCTCTAGGGCAGCATGTCCAGCTTCCCCCACGTCTGCTGGAGCGAGCCCCTGTCCCGTGTGCCACACGGGGCACCGCGCGTGGCAGATGCCAGCCCCCTGCGGCCAGGAAGCACCGCGGGGAGCATCGCCTACCCCACTCCAAATTCCCAGCAGCCGTACGTTCCCTGGGCTCTAGCGCACAGCTCCACTCAGAAACTGGCTTGCCCTGCATTAACAGTGAATTCTCCAAACACAGAAAGGTTTTCTAGGTAGTACCAGTGAGTTGCGGCGCTGTTCCTCGGGTGACAGAGGAGTGCCTTCTACTGCGCTTCACCAGCACTTCCTCACCCGCACGAGGAACGGGATGTGTTTCACAACTCTTTTGCTAACGACTGTAACCTTACAGGCCTTGTTGCATTTTTGTTCCTTAACTGTGCTGGGAGCAAATGAAGTGTTTTGATTATTACATTACAACATTTCACAGCTTGCACACAAAGCAAGGTGCTTCTGTGAATGGAAGAATTGCATATATTTGTTCGCATTCAACAAGTCTTTAAAATCCTACTTTTACAGATAAAAAAGGCTACTTAAGAATTCAGTTCAGGGTTACCAGTGGATGGATATGCAGGTGTTGCCTCCATCACCTTGCCAGTGAGACACTGGTTGATCTTGATCATGAACAGGGCATTAGTACGAATAACCAACACTTAAAAAAAAAAAATTTTTTTAGCACCCTTATCGATCCTGTAATTCACAACTCCAAAACTAGCTTGAAATTGCCCCTGTTTCAGGCTGCAGAACTACTCATTAAGGTTAGCGTGGCAGCTAAAAAATACACTTAATAATACAGAAATTTAAACATTTTTTTAATGTGTGTGTTCCTGCTACCCTTGCAGACACAAGCGATTGGCCTGCTCTCATGACAGGGGGCTCCTGTGCTTCCAGAGGTGTTTTCGGCACATTCACAGGCAGTTCTACACACGAGGTGACTCGCACGCAAACACACGCACACAAGCACACATACGCACCTTTCAGAGGAGATAACAATCCATTATTCATTCAAGGGAAAAAAATATATTTATATCACTGCAATGGCACATTTTGTGTAAAATGTCACTTCAGCAACGTAAATAGGCAGCTCACAGGAACTGGGTTCTTTGCTGCGGCACCTGGCCTGGCGTCCATGGTAAGATGTGTAGTGCTCCGCCACCTGCATTCATCCAAGATGCAGCAGTGACAGCCAGGGTTGATGAGGAGAGAAAATAACAAAATATATAAATAAAACCAAAGGTGGGAAGAGAAAGCAGAAGGGGAGGGAAAAAAAACCTCCAGAAGTCTGCAGGGTTTTAACACAGTACATTCCTCAGGTGACAACTGGGTGCTGAGTCTTATTGAGTTAGTTATCTCGCATTGAATTAAAAAACTGGGGTGGGTGGCAGGAAAATAAAAAAAGAGAAAGTAAAAGTCACACTCTCTTCAGGGACTGATGACTGTTCAGCGTGTGTTCTCCAGAATCAGTGCTAGGGAAGACGCAACTGTGGATCCAGAAGGCTTCGTGTCCAGTCTATGTTCCTCCATGGTCAATATGATCAACAGGACGGGCTACGAGGCCGTGAAAGCAAAATCTAATTTCCCTGCACAAAAAGAAAGCACCAATATGTTAAATGATGTGCAAGCAGACGGACACGCACGCCTGCCCGCACGCCGCCCCTGCCGCCTCCCAGCATCCGCAGGGCTGTGGGCAGCCAGCCGCTCCCTGGCCGCGGCAACTGCTGATTCACATCAAGGGACATGAGCGCATCTCGCCCCGCTGATGGGCTGACACGGCAGCAGGTTCATGGCATTAACCCTCTCCCCAGAGAGGGGAGAAGGATTTCCCAAAGGACAGAGGAGAAAGGAGGAAGAGATGGAAGCCTCGCACAGCCGGGTGGGTGGCCGAACCGCAAAGGCAGCGTGTTGCCACGCTCTCGCTGGCTGCTGCGGCTGCCTCGGGCCAGCGAGACCACACAACAACCAGCAGTTCTCAAAGGGCGCGAACCCTCCGCCTTCCTCATCCCTTTTCTTTCCCTCACACTATGTCAAAGCCTTGCTTCCATAACATACCCTAAAACAGATGCACAATCTATCTATCTATTTACTTATATGTGCCACCTGTTTTTGTTTTTTTTTTAATCTGCTCTCCTCCAGCTAAAATCTCATTCCAGTGGATGCGCTCTCAATGGCCATATTTTATCACAGGGAATGCAACCATCAGTGGCAGTTCTGAAAACCTGGCATCTGAGCTGCCTTCACAGCTTTCATTCTATAGGGACACAGTTTTTCATTTCATGTGGAAAATATCGGAGTGTTTTGAATTACCGTAACTAGACTCCAAGAAAGCAATTTTACGAACTGGCCAGAAAATTGGCTGTATTTTGGTTTTACGTAAAAAGACAATCTCAACAGAATGCAACAGATTTACAGCAAGAGGAAACTGCACTTAAGAAGCAAAAGAATTTTTGCTGCTGAAAGTACAAGTGTCAGGTCTTTAAAATGAGTAACCACTTCTTGTGCTGCCTGGCAAAATGACATTAAAACATGCTGGTTTAAGTAGTTTTTTAAAAGAAATCTTAAATTTCTTGAAATGGAAAAGCTTTTATAATAAGCAATACTGCACAACAGTTTTTACTAAACTGTCATGACTTGACAGGATCCAAATTGAGCATCCCATATTCTGAACAAGTTGTTTTCTAAGAAAGTTGGGGGTGAGGGAGAGTCAGTGGTTCAAATCAGCAAGTTATTGTTAGAAGTGACAAAAAGTGATGTGAGTGATGATACAGTAAGTGTGACTTGTCCCACTGAGTGAGCTGGTTTGGATTTAGAATAAATGCAATTATTAAAAAATCTGACATATGGGGCCACTAAATAATTTCTGAATTTGCTGTCAGGTGTGGAGTGGGACCAAAATATTACAGACCAAAGAACCAGTCTTAGCGCCATCAAAGTATAAATCCCACCTCTCTGACATTGTGCCTGGCACAGCTGAAAAGAAACGTCTGTTCTAGAGGATGCGTCACGAAAATCCTCCTGCCATGCAGCACAGCATAAGTGGGCCTGATCCTGTCTCTTTTCTAAGGTCATCTCATAACTTTGGTCCTCAAGAGGACTTTAAAAGGAATCTAATTTATACACACTGTTCAAAAAGAGTAATAAAAGCTTTAATATAAATAGAATACAAGCCCAAATGTGTTCAGAGCTTGACCGGATAACGCTTTATCCGACCTGACCTGATGAGGACAACCACATCCCTGTAGCAGTCACCTCCACCTAGCAACCCAGGGATGCCGTCATTCACTCAACTCTCCTCCTGTTTTGTAAGAGGAGCAGAAGGGCAGCTGTTGCGCAGGTCATGCTCCATCTTGTCTGCCAGCCTTGCAGAGGGTCACTTAGACCTGAGCCATGCACTCACAGCCACAGCTGCCGTGATAATCCAGCCTATGGGGCTGGTTTCAAAATCGACTTTGGTTCCCACAGCTGATGAGACTGGGTCATCGTGTTTGACGAGTAACACTGCTGCATAACAGAGCTATCACCATGCCCGACACCCAAACTGTGCAATACCAGGAAGGCTGCATACATAATCCCATTTCCTTCTGTTCCCCCTCCCTTAAAACCACTGACACGCCAACTGAGACCAATCGTTCTAAACCACAACTACTGGTTCTACTGTTGTTCATGGGAGGGCAGGAAAAGTCCTTGGTTCTTCTTGGCACGTTTACGAGTATTTGCACTTTACAAGGTTACTCTTACTTTCTATGTGGGGTTTTCCACCCAAACAATAAGGGCATCCCTACTGCTCTCAGTGCAAAGTGCAGTCAGGCTCTTAGCACTGAGCTGAGTGAGCCCCAAGACACACTCCTACACCTTGTCTGCGCTTCTTAACATGCAACAGCTTGAGAACAAGACCAGGTTTTGAAACAGAGCTATTTTCACTGTCATCAAATAGAGCAAACAATGGGAAACACTAAGCAATCAGTCTGGGAAATGGGCACAGGTTCACACAGACCAGTTGGGAACCCCAAGTAATACATACTACAGCACTCCCGCCCCCCCAACAGCGATGAAATCCTAGCACAGTTTAAGAAATAAAGCACCAAGAACATGTTGGGACACTGTACTTCTACTGACCTTCTCCGTGTGGCAAAGGGAATCACTTCTTGGAAGAGAAAAGAAGTCTGAAAGCTCCACAGCCACGATTGTCACAGCTGACTACTGGCAAGATGTTCATAAAATGTCTTTAAGTGGCAGGATTCAGCACGGCACAACAACAGCCAATAATCTCCCCAGAAGTCCAGTTTTGCCCAGTAATCCACGAGGTGGGTCATTTCATGTCTCAAGCCCGTAAATGGGTAGATCGCTAATCGACAGGCACTGATTAGCCAAATGATATTCTCACGGAGGTTTCTGCAAGGTATTACTGATGCATCAAGTCTGCAAAAAATATCCTAGAGCAGAGTCTTCATTCCAGTGGAAGATGCACAATGGTGGTTTCACCCACAAATAAAACACTATGGTTGTAATCCTACGCGTCACAGGGAGAAGGAAAATAACTTTGTTTTTGTTTTTTAAGCACAGTATCTGGCAGCAAACATAGCATCAAAACTTGAATGTGACTTTATATTTATATAGATACATGTATTTTACATATCATTGATCAACAGAGAAGAATGTTCCAAGAAACAATTTGTTCCAGGTCTGGTTTAAAATGACGGCTTGTCATTTCTGGAGGGCCCCCTCCCAACACACACGCTCGGCTTCCGCAATCTGTACATCAAGCAATGCTGCAGATCTTTATTTCGACGGGCGAGGAGACGAAGTAAAAAAAGTGCAGTTCTTCAATTAAAGTGCATGGATGAGGTAAACTAATTTCAAGAGTTTTGAGTTTATTCAGTACTGGCTCAGACGGGAACCATCCTGCCGTGCATCTGTTGCATTTGGGTGCGCATTGCTTGAACGCTGCTCAAGACCTTGTTCTGGTGCGGGATGGCAGTGATCCCGATCCTTGCCAGGTCACTGTGGAAAGCAAGAGAAGAAGCAGGGAGCTGAGGACCGTGGATCAGATGCCAGTGTACAGAAAAATATTAAGAGCCAACCGCAAGCAACACAGCAAAAGCAAGGCAGATGTACAGAAATGTTTAATTAAATAAGTGAAGGCATTGTGGAGGCATTTTAAAGTTATCCTCCATCCAAATGAAAGGCATTCCATTCCTTTAATGAGTGTAATGATATGCAGCACAAAGCAAAAGAGGACGATTAAATCCAGATTTACCAGTTTTTTGTTATATCGCTGAGTACTTACTCCTGGTTCATATGCACCACAGCCTCTAGGGTGGTATAGCCAGCAGCTGTGAAGTTATCCTTGTATCGCTCCATTTTAATGGCTTGGAGCCAGTCACTGACAGACACAACCGCCGAGAACTCAGGGGAGCTGGGATCCAGCAGGGCTGTGCTAGGTCTGGATGCCAAACAGTGAAAGGACAGAGAAATGGTGTCAGCTGGATCATGAATTACAAACCGAAGTTTGGTCTCTGCAACAACTACCCTCAACGATTAGGGAAAGTAAGGGCAAGACGTTGCACCCAGCGAAACTGGTGGCTCTCCGCACAGTAACGTAGATTAGTGCAAGAAACTTAACAAAATGCAAAGTAATAGGCCACTTTCTGCTAAGAATGAATTGACCTTAGGTTTCTATTTTTGCTTTCAGATCTAATTGGAACCACTATGCTGCTTACTATTTCCACCTCAGATGCAATCAAGTTCATAGAAAATGCTTTTGCTTCAAGAAACAAAGAAGATGGCAATGCTAGAAGGCGTTCAGCCTACTGGGTCTGTATCTCACAGGCAGCAATGCAAGCCCTTGCCAATCCTGCATATGTCAGACCTCAGCTCAGCAGCTATAGAAACGCTACTGAAGTATGCGCAAAGGAACTGGGAGCTCGCAACCTGCCAGACTGGTTTGGAGGGCAAAATTCAGGGCGGGTTCAGATAAGTCCTGCTTCTAGCCAGGTTTGCAGGCAAGCTCAGTGTGTTCAATCAAATTCAGGACAGCAGGGAGTTAATCCTCTCCTTAATCAATCCATTCCTGACCAGCGCGTGTGCCAGGAATGGCGGGAATCATGGAGCTTTGATCTTTGTTTGCACTGTGGAATGTGCTTCTCATTTTCCCCTGCGCAGATTTGTGAATAATTATTTTTCCTAAATCTGCTTCTCTTATTAATATCTCATTTATTATTTCATGTATATTGTAAATCACAGTTTCATTAAACCACTGTCAATTACTACTATCTCCCTAACCAAAACAATTACCATTTAACAATTTATTTGAAAAGGCACATCATCAAAGATTAGGTGTGCAATAGCACAGTTATGTCTTGCCTAAGGCACTGAGTACATGCTGGCAATACTTGGTACAACTCTTTTACTGTGCTATCTAAGACAAGACCAATGATGGCAACCTAATTATATACAATTATTCTTCACGTATAAAGTCACATAATATATTAATAACTTTACACGCACATGTGAAATTCATATTCTGAAGAGAAGAAATACAAAGATCTATAAATAGCCATGAACATGAAATGACCTTGAATAGGCTATTAACTTTTGGTTTTTATATATGCACACACACACACATATACACACACACAAAATGACCTTGAACAGGCTATTAACTTTTGTAAAATCATATCTTTTCAAAGTGCACCTGTAAATTGGAAAGAAAGCAAAATGGAGGAGTTCATACTGTGATTCTCAAATCAAATTATCACAGCAGATCATATTGTGATTCCCACCACGTAAATTATTTAAGCCTCAAGGGTGGATACATTTTTGCCAGGCTACCATTGCAATTAGGGCAATCTGGAAGATATGTGGTGATAGTGGCCTCACAGGGTTAATAATCCCTCTTCTGTTAATGTACATTGTAAGCAAGAATCACAAAGGGACCTACAAGTTTGAAAACAAAAATAGCTTTTTCCAGGGTGTTGTTATGTTGGACGCTGAATCAGAACCCCTGTTACTCCTTCACGGATTCAAGAAACTTAATTTTGTATTGCCCAATGGATATTTTTGTACCTTCCCTTCCACTGAAAAATATTTTCCCATTATCTTCCTCTTCTTTCTTTTCTTTTAAGCTTTTTTCCATATTTGCTGTAAGAAAATTTTCCTTACAAAGCAAAGACTTTTGAAAAAAATAGAAGAAACCTGGTGTAAATTAGTAAAGCTCCTATTACCTCAGCAGTGTTTCACCAGCTTAAGCAAACTGCTGATCTGTCCCAACAAAGATATTTTGGTTTTACCCTACAACTCTGGGAGTTTCCTTCCTACTGCACTTCTGCATGTACCAGGCATGCCATGCTTAGCAAACAAAACAAAACACAAATGTAATGCGGGATCGGTGGAGACATGAAACTGGCTTTCCACAAAATTAAATTCAAATTCACATAAAAATTAATCCACACCTTCCCAATGCCCGCAAGGCATTGGCTGTGATGCCATAATGCTCATTTGCAAATCCTGCACAAATCTAGGGTTTATAAAACTTGATGATGTACTTTTCCTGCAGAAAACCACATCACTCCTGTTAGCTACGCTGCATTAGGGTTACCCATTCAAACCCTTTCGCTAGGGGAGAGAGGGAAAAGATGCCGCAAACTTTGTCTTCATACAGAGGTTGCCTGCATCCAAACTTTTCCAGGACATGCTTAAGACTGCTATGAAACTGGTCAGCACTGGTGCGATACAGCAACAGCTCTGCTCATCATT
>NW_009258754.1:1876809-1890474 GCF_000687185.1 Egretta garzetta | reverse complement strand
TCACCCCTCTCCTCTCCTGCAGGGTGCAATGTCTGCTGCGCAGTCTGGCTCTGCAGAGCTACAGAGCACACTTTAACCCCAGCGCAGAGGTTCAGGTGACAGGCAAAGCTGCAAGTCACCTCCACTCTGCTCCCTCGTACATCACCATTACAAAAGCACAGCTGACCTGGAGCCCTCACTGCCTGTCCTCTTCAGGCTGTTGGGGTTGCGGATGAGTTTGTCCAGCATGTTGACGATCTGTCCAAATTTAGGCCTGTCACTGCGTTCCTTCTGCCAGCAGTCTAACATTAGCTGATGGAGAGCAATGGGGCAGTCCATTGGCGGTGCCAGCCGATACCCTTCCTCAATGGCTTTAATAACCTATAAATGGCACAATTAGGAAGACATTAGAGAACATCAGACACGACTCACATCTACCAGCTGAGTATCATTTATCCTAGGGCGATCCAAAGTATGGAAACAAAGCCACAATTAAGTGAAACAACATGGAAAATTGTACTCAGACTCAGGCAGTTGGTGGTCTCAGAACTGTCATTTCTCCTCAGCAATTCAAAACTAAAAGGGTACAGCATCCAAAGCAGACATCAGATACAGCAGGGCAATGTATCACAAAAGAGCACATGGGATACAGGGATGACAAAATGGCCTAAATTAAAATCAAGCAACTATCCTTGTTGGACAGAGGGTCAGAGAAGCAACAGCTCTACAGCAAATCTTTAATATCTGTCCGTTTTGGGTGTGATATGTTGAAGAAGAAATTCTCCCCATGTTTATGGTACAGCAGATCACCCCCTCCTCCCTCTCGTCCTGGGCTAGCACACCTCTGTCAGTAATACAGGCTTTGTAGAGAACCTGTTCTCACTGCTGTATGCTCTGAAACAAGCAATGCAGAGATGGGAACCCTCTTGTGCAGCTTTATCAAGAAAGTTACAGAAGTCCAACGCAGCAGCTTAAGTATGCATTTCATATTTAATAGAAACCAGAAAAAACTCACATGCTGAAGTAATTTCAAACCTTCCAAAAAGGTCTCCAGAGCTACGTACTCTGATGGCTTCTTAGGTCTCTCAGGAGAACGGGATGTGACCAGGACTCAATTCTGGTATGACAGGGACATGAACCAGAAGCCCTCTGATCTCAATTAATCGGTATGACTTTGCTGGCAGGATTCACCAGGAGACTAGAGACCAGGAGTGCACATAGACTGAATTGTGCTAAAATCCTGTTCTGGTCTTGTCCAATTAGTGGCTAAAATCCACTGGGAGGACAAGGTGAGGGATATGCTTGCCCTATTAGCAGCTATTCTATGACCACAAACAAAGTGGCTCTCACTACTCCAGAAAGTATGAAGATCCTTTTGGTTTCTCTTGATTCAACAGACACTGAGAATAATTTGAAATCAACTTCTGCTTTGTTGTGAAAAGCACTACTCCCACCATCATTAAGGTGAAAAAAAATGGTATGTCTATGCCATGTACTAAAAAGAAGATGCAAAGACAGTAACATTGGCTTTCACTGTCCTGTTCAAGCCAGCTTTTCAACATGGTCTGGCACTGCATATTAGCAGTGTCTACCAGCCTGATAAGCTAGCTCTGCGTTTGTTGCATTGAGCTCGGCTGTGCTGTGCTCCGACATGCCTGATATAACCGAGACACATCTGGTGTTTTATTTTCTTGCTAAGTCTTGATGACTTCCTGTTAGCAAAGGAAGGCAAGACTGGGTGCCAGAAGAGACATTTCACATCAGAAGGAAATTAAAATTATATCCCCCGTTTAGATTAAATGCCATCCGCATCTAGACACTCTTTGAAAATGTTCAGCTCTACATAAGAAAGCAGATGACTTGAAAAATGACTTAACCACTCCCATGACCATATATTCAGATTAACGTTTTTTTCTTCCTTTATATGTTTGTAAATCCCCTGGGAAAAGAATTATGGATAATCTATGCCTCATTTTCACTGGGATTTTTTTTTTTTTCATTTAATAAAAATTCTATTAGCAAAAGCTCTTATTAGCATTATTATTAAATACTCTTCTGGAATAGCAGCCATTGTGCATGTTCCCTCTTGGAATACACTGAAGTAGTCCAGATGGTACGGTTAAACAGGACATGCATAATTTAAGAATGGTCATTTAGGAAAGCTGCTTTTTAATGTCCTCGTGGGGCAGCTATGCAATTGTCGCAAGGATGCTCTGACTGATAATCAGAATTGGATTTCATACGTGTTGTTTTAGACATCCTACAAGAAATAAAATCATCTGGAAGAATTACAGGCATCCTGGGGGTTAAAGAATTAACTACTAATAGGAAGCCCCATTAAATTCAAGTGTTTTTTCTTATAGACTTCCAATAAAGTTGAGATTTAATATCAACATTCAAATCTTCCCTCTCTTGACAGTATTACAATCTGACAGTTTAAATATATTCCATTTCCCTTTCCTCCAGTCTTCTTTCTTACATTAATTGCTTATAATACTTTTCCTAAAATTAAAAAAAAAAAATTAAGGAGGAAAAAAAAAAAAGAAAGGAAAAAAGATATACACACAAGTTACAGACCCTGACTTGAGAATCCTCTACTCCCTGACCATAGACCAGGCTTGAAGTATTCAAGGAAGTCCCAGTTCCAGAGAGGCTTCCTGAGAAAACAGGAATCTACCACCCATGATATCCTTTTAAAAACCTGGAGTAAATGTCTTATAACCATATAGCAATTGACACAGAAACACATCAACAGACATCTAAGGACAAAGATAAATGTGTGAGGGGAGAGGGAGAGAAAAGGAAGAGGAAGCTCAGAAAGAGGCTCACATCTTGATTGGACATATCCCAGTAAGGTCTTTCTCCGTAGGACATCACTTCCCACATGACGATGCCATAGCTCCACACATCACTAGCCGATGTAAATTTACGGTAGGCAATTGCCTCTGGTGCAGTCCACCTGATGGGGATCTTGCCACCCTGTCACAAATAAAAGAAACCACAGGCTGGTGAGTCACTGACCCAGTAATGTGCGTGGCTGACACCGTTCCACACTGCCATTAAAAATACAAAATGGTTTTCTGTATGCAGTTGCAGAATCCTTCTTAAAAAGGCATCCACTTTCTCTTTTTCTTGCCATAAAACTGTCAGATCCAACCAGGAGGTAATGCTGCCCCATCTGTTTTCTTTAGTCACAAGGAGGCGAACCAGTAAATTGTTAAATGTATTTTTATCGGCCCTCTAAGAGATCTCTGCTTAGGGCTATGCTGAAGCATGAGAACAAGCCAGGGGTTTTACAAAGTATATATTAGCGATTTAGTTGACAAAACAAATAAGTACATGCTGTTAATTACTATTTCCTTGCTTGCCTGTCTGACCTGTTTGGCCTGTTTCAGAAAAATGGGATTATAAACGTTTTGCTTTTCAAAAAGGTAAAATAAAGAGAGGATAAACTGGGAAGATTTATTAATACTGTGGTGTTTCCCATGGGCAACATCTCAACTCCTACCAGAGATGTGAGATGGCAAGCAAGCCTCTGGGCTCTCCCAGTCCCTGTGGGA
The DNA here is from genome assembly GCF_000687185.1 of Egretta garzetta. NCBI lineage: Eukaryota > Metazoa > Chordata > Aves > Pelecaniformes > Ardeidae > Egretta > Egretta garzetta. Next base: position 1,886,935 of record NW_009258754.1, on the reverse strand, counting down.
GGAGTTCAACACCAGACCACGGTACAAGGCTGCTTCTACCTGTTGGAGAGAGCTACCACTTATTACAACTCTTCTTTTCAAACAAAAACACTTGGGCATCTGATTTGGGCCACTGAGGTCCTGCACTCTTTTAAAAGGAACTCATGCCATCCTGTTTATCTGATTTTGCCTTAGCTGAGTGATCCCAGGCCAGAGATTTCTCCTTTTGTTTATGCTAATATGCAAGGTGTTTTTAATGAGCTTTTGGTTTCCTGCAGTTCCATCTGGGGAACGACTTAAGCTGAGCAAAGGTTTTAGGTTTTTTTTCATTTGCTTTTATGCTTTTTTGATTAAGTTTATTTTGGTAGTTTTTTTCTCAGCAATCTTCTAGATAGTTTTTATCCATAACTGAGTGCAGCGTGTGCATACTTAATGGTTTATTGTTCTAATATCTCTCTCAAGTGTTTAATATGGACTCGTTCCAAAGCCAAGTGAAATCAAAAGGGGTCCTTCTCCAGGCTTTGGCCTTTGCATCAGGCCCTTTGTGAATCAGATTGTAGCAGTATATGCCTTATGTGGCTATAGGATGCTTTCACTTTAATGAGTTATACTACTAATGGGGAACAGAACACACAATTCTCTTAAAAAAGGATGCTTTAAAAATTGCATTCTATTGCATCGTCTCTGGTTATGAAAAAGCTCTATTCCTCCTTTCAGACACAGATGCATGGACATTGTTTATACATGGTTGTGATTCTAAAAATTGTCAATAAGCTCTTTTTATTTAGCTGCTCGAGTACAGTGGAGTTCATCCAAGTTTTCCTGATCCTTCATTACTGATACTAAATGAAGACAATGCACTGTAATGCAAATGTCATTGATTCCCTGTAGTTTACTCTTGAGAGCAAACATAATACTATATCTCCACTCACTAAATTCAAAGGGAGGCTTTTCAATCATTTCTGTCTTGCCCTTGTATGTTTGTCTAAACTTTGATTTCCCTGAACACAGCTTTTCAGACCTCAGCTTCTGCTTCTTCCACTTGCCATCCTTATGAGTGAGAAATACCAAGGCTGGGCAGCATTTAATACTACATGAGTCTATCCTTCCCTGTAATGAACTGTGAACCCATTAAAGGATGAGTGTTGGGATTAAACTGCAAAATCTGAGTGCTGAAACAAACTCTGCACTAGGGAGAACAGATGGAGAATGGCAGATATTTAAAAACGAAGAAAATAAGCAATTAAAAAAGGAGACTTTATAAACTCTGACTTTTTTTCTTTGCATGCATGTTAATTACAGAGGTATTGGTATAAAGGCTGGTAACGGTCAGGATGTTGTTTTGTGGCCAGAAATATTTGCGTTAGCACTATTCCACATGCAGCATATTAAAATGGCTTTAGCAAAATTAATTAACAGGCTAAAATATAGAAAAAAATAGATAGAAAATACAGATGCTGAAATATAGCTAAAATGGGAAAGAAACAAAAAATGGGAATGCAAGCCTCACACTTTTCCCCGTTCAAATTATTTAGGTCAAATTTGTGACTAGCTTTGTGATGGGCAAAGGTATATTTAGCTTTTTTTTTTTTTTTTGGTGGCACATCTACACTTGCTGAATCAAACCTCAGTAGGACTAGCCACTTGCAAATAATTATGCATGTCTGTAGACATCAGAAGGAACAGAAACCCAAGCTCTAATTTCTGGCATCAGATTCCTGTCACGCACTCTAACATACTGAAGGAACCAGAGGAATACATGGGTCAGATCCTCAGAGAAGAAATACCGATGTAGGCACTGATGTAGCTATAACACTACATCAATTTATACTAGCTATGGAGTCTGGGCCAACGCTTATTTTTAGGTTGTGATATAGGTTTTCACTTATGACTAAGATTATTTTAAAACAAACCACTGTCACCTCCCACACAGTCAGACAAAGCCAGTATGTAGGCACTGGACATTTTCTTTCCCTCCTTACCCGTGTGGTATAAGCTGCTTCAGGGTCGTCTTCCAGGACACGGGACATGCCAAAGTCAGAGACTTTGCAGACCAAGTTGCTGTTGACTAGTATGTTTCGAGCAGCTAAATCCCGATGCACATAGCTCATGTCAGACAGATACTTCATTCCTGAGCCAATGCCACGAAGCATCCCCACCAACTGGATGACTGTAAATCTGCCATCATTCTTCTGCATATGGGGAAAGGAAGAAAATCACAGAGCATTAAGCTAAAAGTGACATTATTGCCATTGCTGAAATTGGCAAAGAGCATATCTCTGGATTGCCATCTTCTCCTAAATAAAATGCAATGTTATTTCCTCACTCTCCTGAATAGTGTCTATAACTCACAGTGAAGTACAAACCCAGAGGTTCTGTCACAACTTCCAGTGATGCAGTATCCAGTTTGCAATGAATCTTTTAATGAGTCTATAGCATTGAGATGCTTTCAAAAATGGAGCAGATGAGAACTGTTCCCATTAAACATGAGTTATTTAAGACCCTGCTACTTTAAACATTGCATTTATTCTGTATCCTTCCACTTTACATTTATTCTGGTTTTCAATAGGGGCAACACCGGAAAGCGGAATTTCTCAAGTACAAACATAATTTCTTTAAAAATACTGAATTTTCCGTATCTTTCTGCAAAAAAGAACCAGAATGAAAAACCAGAAAATATTCCCCAGTATAAAATCTCCTTATCTTATTATGAAGAAATCACCTACCCTGAGGAAGGCATCCAAGGAGCCATTCTCCATGTACTCAGTTATGATCATTACTGGTTTACCTAGAGTTCACAGAAAGAAAAACACAATTCCTTGATAAACACCAGTGTTAATGGGATAAAAATGCGTTGCACATGATTTTACTGCCAAGACACCTGGCTTACACAATCTAATTTAATTTGAAAAGCACCAAGCTTATGCCTCAGCTGTTGGGAGCAAGAGAAGAAATATTATAGGACAGAAACATTTAAAGGGCCCCATCTGGAAGGTTAACCCTTTGGTTGCCTCATTGACACGGTCTTTAACTAAAGTGGCTCCTGTTCCAAGGAACATATGAATTGATAATTGAGAGCTAAGAAACAAAGATCTGTTCAAACTTGACAAAAAGCTTTAGTGTAATTAAATTGATTGCAGACTAGAAAGCCTTCCTCTTTCAAAATGGAATTCATGAATGCTTTGGTCTCTCTGCTGCTTTCAAAAGATCAATGCTTTAGGCTGGTTAGAAGCTGTCAGCAGCTACAAGGTATTCCAAGACAACTGGATTCAAGAATGCAAAACACAAGCTGTTCCTCTCAACTTTCTCTGTCCCAAATTTGTATCCCGTGTCTCTGGTTATTTATAAATGAGCCAAAGCCATTTGCCTCATGAAGTCAACCATGGGATAAATGATTCAACAAATTGTGTCACATGTGGGGCACAGTGCTTCAGCAGCACTCAGCTTCCCATGCTGCAATGCAGAGCGCCAAGCTGGGCAATCTGAAGAGAAATGTAATGTAATGTTAGTGACATGGGGATGCTTTCTAGGCACTCTCCTGCCTAAAACAATAGCAAATACGTAAATAACACTTGAGGGTGTCTTTAAGAGCTTTACAAAGTCATACGATGCTGAAACTGAAAACTTTTAGGTACATACAAGTAACACTAATTGTTTCATGGGGTTAAATCATGCTGGATATTCAGCATCTAGATACTTACAGAAATGGGTCCAATATAATCTCCATTCTAAAAGTGAGCAATGGGAGATGAAGAGAAGTGACTTATTAAATGGCAAAAGCCCAGTCCCAAGATGAGCACTGTTAAGCCCACCTGAAGTCAAGGGAGCACCTGACGCTCAGCACCAGGCTGGCATGGCAACCCTTCCTCCCCATTTTGCTTTTGCTACAGGAACTATCGAATTTCTTCCTAAGTAAAAGACAGTGTCCCAGAGAAACTCTGCTTTTGTACTTCCTGAAGCAGCTCTGAATAAGCACACATTATGGGGAAAGAAGGGTTCCATGGACACATCACCTAGACTGCAGATAGCTCAATTCTGTCTTGGTGTCAGAACTACTCAACTTTTCCTTGCTTCTGTCACCAGTAAGTACCTGCTCCAGAACAATCAGCTGTGAAACTACCCTACCATGGAATGTTGCAGCATTGAAAGTTCCCCTAATCATTTCTACCTCAGTGCATTTTCCACCAAGATGCTTTTCTCTTCATTTGTCAGGGATTTCTGGTTTTGAAGTGACGTTTTTTTTTATTAGAAAACAATATGCTATAAGGACTGACTGTACTGAAAATTTTACATCATCTCTCTTCGGCCAACATGTGTGTTCGATACATCACTTATTTCACATTTTCAGTCCCCACCTATCCTTTGCAAGCCTTTTACTATTCCTGCTTCTCCTTCCCTTCCCAACCGATATAAAATCTCTTACCGTTTTGGTCCCATGCAAACTGGCATGCCTGTGAAATGCCAGTCTGGCAGCTGCACCCTTTCTGATTTGCGTGAACGCAGCAGAGAAGCAATGATGTTGCATAAAGCAAACTGCTGTGGGTGAAGGGCTTACTGACCTTGGCTGAGTACTTGTACCCTTAAGGAAAGGGATGTCGTAAAACATCATTCTCTCTCTAATTCACTTTTGCAAGCATTCTTTGGTAGAAAGAGAAAAAACTCCAGCCAAATCTGCATATGTCACTGTTTCATTTATCCTTTGCAACTGTGACCGGAACCCTTCCACTGAACAAATACAGCTAAATGAGTTTTAATTAACCTTCTTCAATCAAAAGATACTATGTCAACGTAGAAAGTAAGAAAGGGAGACTCTTTCAGTGCATTAACATGTAATTTCATTACTCAGGCACTTCTTTAGCAGGGGAGGGGGATAGAGAGAGGAGAAGTTACCATCAGTGAGTCAATTATTAAAGTACTTGACTAGCAGCCAATAATGTATTCATGGTTTTTTGCTGCCTCTCTCAACCCCCATCTACACCACTATTTATCTCACATTTTAATTTTCAGTTTATTAAATGCATTCATTTATCACAGCATTCAGAAAACCTATGGAGAAATTGAGATAAATGTCTTCTTAAGTAGCCCTGTTTACCAAACACACCAGCTCTGAGGTACCCAAGCTGGCTTGCTGTGGAAGCATCGCTTACTGCGAGTCAGGCAATGAAACATTCCCGGGTCAGGCTACCAGCTCCTCACTGAAAATTTCAAATAATTTTAATTCAGTGACAACTGCATTATGCAAATGCATACAGTCATTTGTAACTGCTAGAGCTGTAATAGCTCAGGGGTTTCCAGCCTCGGCGGGATTTCAACACAAAGATTCCCCTGTTGCCTTTCTTTTACAGAGGTGCTAGAAAAATCGCTGTCTGTAGCACACACTGTGGCCTGACCACAACACTCCCGCTTTGTTACAACAACAAAAAGAGAAAGAGAGAATCAGACCTGCAAAATCTAAACAGAGTATTATCTTTTGAGTTTTGAGGGAGGCCCTCAGTAGACAATGGTCAAAATTAGTTCGAACCCCTATTTTCCCTAGTGGAATTTGTCTTGAAAAGCTAACAGTGGCACACCGTATGAGCCATTTTCAACAACTGTAAGAGAAGGCAGGCTAGGAGAGAGAAACACAAAGGAGTAAGGGTAAGATTTCCAGAAACACAAGTAAGCATCCAGCTCCCACCAACATTCAAGAGGGACAGGGTTTTTCAGTGCTATTGATGGCTTTGACAACCCTCTATGGGAGATACTTTGTTCTTCTATTAATATTTTACTTTTTAACTTTTAATCCATATCTAATTTTAATTCCTGACTCTTAATACCCTGTGGTCATGTTCATCGTGCACACCATCAGCTGCAGAAGGTGAGCTTCACAAATTCCACCTTTTAACAGCAGCTCACAAGATCACTGTCTGGTTGCTTTGCTACCCTGAGCATGAGATCCTACATCCAAAGGGTCTTTGAGGATTTCTGATCAGGGCCAGGCTCTGCCAACATGCTGCCTAGGGCACTTGGAGTAAGGACAATAACACCACCACTGCAGTGGCACCTTATCAAGTCAGACCCAAGCACATATATCTCACAGGTGTTTTTCCAGTTCTAGCCTACAAAGAGCATCCAGCAAGCAGTATCATTCTCCTTCTAAGGCAGGGTTCATGGCACAGTGAATGCTAACAAGACTTAAAAAAAACCCAAACCAACCAAACAAAAAAATCAGCCAGGTAAATTCTGCAGAGTGAAATTATCACACCTGTAAATCAGACAAAACAAATAAGCAAGTTTCACACTAAAATAGCCTACTTCTTTTCAAAGGCTTGCTCCTCACATCTGTTCTTTTGTACCTTAAACATATGACTCCCTAGTTTTGTTTTGGTATTTTTCCCCCAACCATTTAAAATTCTTTGCTTACCATCTGCTTTTGCCTATCCTGTAACAATCAGCTCACTCTAGCAAAGATGTGAAAGATGCCTGCTTGGCATAGCAAGAAGGGGAAAAAAAAAGCCAACCCCTGCAGTATTAATTCCCCCTAAAAAATCTTGTACAAGCTGCCTACAGATAGAGTATCAGTTGAAACCATAAACCCATTTATAGCTGACAACAAGATTAATGACTTGTCCTGCACTGATTTCCTCCTATTAGCTATCAGTGGATCTGTTCCATCTGTCATTTCACAGGGAAGAGGGTAAAAAGAAAAAAAAAACCCAGCACACACCACCAGCGACTTAATTTCTTGGTGACTTCCAAATTGGCCTTGTCATGAAAATGACCTACTTACATTTAGTCACTACACCTTCCAAGTGGATGATATTGGGGTGGTCAAATTGTCCCATGATGCTGGCCTCACTCAGGAAGTCTCTCCTTTGTTTATCGGTGTAGCCAGCTTTTAAAGTCTTGATAGCAACACAGATTTCTCTTTTTCCTGGTACTTTGAGACGTCCACTGCATACTTCACCAAATTCCCCTTAAGGAAAAAGGCACAAGAAGCCATGGTCATGAACATGAAGGACACACCTGTGTTGTCAAACTGTTATGTCAGTTCATTTGGGGGAACTGTCATACAAAAATCATAGGATCCCATGGTTCCTAAAAGCAAATTTAAAACTATATTTACAGAAAAAAATGCAAAAGTTCTGGCACTTACCCACACCGATAACTTTTTCAATCTTTATGCAGGAGGCATCAATTTCTTTGGCAAATTCCCTCACAGCTTGGTTTGGATCCTCATATGTAAAAGGATCCACATATGTTCTAACACCTGCAAGGCAGAAATGTTTTATTTGAAGTCACTGATCTACATGCTGCTGAACACAGAACATATGAGACTGAAGCCTTAATGATATACAACAGCAAAGAGAGTGTACAATAAAAATGTACTATAAGCCAGGAATGACTGATGAAGGAAGGAAGGACTTAATGTATTTTTCCCCGATGTGATTTTTTTTAATGTAAACATTTAATATTTCCCAATATTGATGTAAGGAATCAGGCTTTTGCTAATAAATGAGCTTCACAAATCACTGCCATCACTAACAGGGCAACAGCCATCTATGGACCTGTGAGACTAAAACACATCACATTTCCCTTTTGGGAGCCAAGAAATTCTGAGCTCACGTCCTAGATTTGGTACCTGGATGACTGAGATGGAAGTAACAGCAGGATTCAGTTCTGGAAAAAAGGCAGCAAAGTTCACATTTTCTTGCCTGCAGGACTGCCTCCAGCCCATCCAGAAACTGCCTTAGCAGAACATTGTGGGGAAAAATCACGGTATCACTACCCAGGAACAGATGTCTTTCAGTGGAAGGGAACAATGGAAAAAACTAATGAAACTTTCTCCTGTCTGTCTCCTCAAGAATTTTTACCCAGATACTTCTATTTTCCCTGTTACTGAAGTGCATAGTTTTGAAGCAGGATGTTTGCAAGAGAGGAAAGCAAAGCCAGATTCATCTCAAGAGAAATGTCATCCCCTATATTCCCAGGATCAGAACACGGGACGTGTTTCACGAACCGAATCAAAAAACCCAAGCACCACTGCCTTTTACCTTGGTTCAAATGTTTCTCCTCATCTGCCTCTTGCTTAGCCTTGCTGTACTTACTGCGCCTGTCAGAACAAAGAAGAGCATTACAGTTCAAAATAAGTATCTTACTTTGAGACAAGCTCGGTCTTTTTGACCTGCTGAGACTTGAGCTGTTTGCACCTGCCACGACCTGCACTCGGCAGCTCCCCTTGAGCAGCCCATGACACAACACACACACACAGCGGGGCAGGAGGCTCCTCTCCTCAAACTGCTCTAAGTGTTATTGGCATCAACAAAGCATCAAGGGAAACACAAATCTCCATGTTTGCATCTTGGCATTTAAAGAAAGAAGAGAAACCTTGCATTTAGGCGGCTTTTGCTTCAAATGTACATTTTGCAATTCCGTGCAAAAAAGGGCCAAATTGCTTTTTAGCCCTATCACATATGGATTTAAATGCTACAACAGAGGTCATTGGGTAGACTGATTTTCAAACATAATTAGACAAATGCCAATACCAACACACTTATTTAACTGCAAATTTTAAACTGGAAACAGTCTATTAACAGAGACATCAGCAGCAAAAAAAACCCTGACCATCAAAAATGCAGATTCCAAGGATTTTGTTTGTTCTTTTGATCTCTGTATAATTGAAGGGGCAAAGAACCCCTGATGGCAGAGCTCCTCTACTAACCCTCTGAGTTAGAGACAATAATGTAGCATAGTATGTTAACTCTAGCTATTTCTACACCTACATATATGATACTCTATCCGGTTATGTATTTAATTAGTTCAGCTTTAAACATCAATGGATAAGCGGCACTAAGAACAGTTCATACAAGAGTCTAGTCCGCTAGGGAAGAAGGTACTGAGGAGTCAGCTCAGCCGAACGTGTACTGGGACATGAACTTCTCCAGCATCTAACGGTAGGTGGATGTGGAGATTTGATTTGGGCTTTTACCCATCATTCACTGAAAGTTCAGAACCAAAAATTCACAGGTAACAGGAAGAAAACACATGACTGAGAGCCTTGCTTGCAGCAAATCTTCCTGAGTCTCACCGTTCTCCTCCTGTCAGCAAAACCCTTCTGCTCATGAGCAAAAAGCATCTCACTGCCCACTCTGCGCCTGGCCTGCGGGGATGGCAGCTTCCCATCACTGTCAGCTGAGAGGCCATTTCCCAGCCTTTGTCTCTGCAGTCTTTTAGTGCTGGGTGTTAAACTCACTTTGCCAAGAATATAAACTATAAATTAACCATGAAACAGAAGGGAAAAAAAAAAAATCCTGTTTGGCATGTGAAGATGGCCTGATCTTTGAACCAAGCCTCACAGCTCCCAACAACATCAACAGGACTTGGGTTCAGACATAAAAAGCAGGTACACATCCAACCATAAACGGTTGGGAGCTTCTTTTCTTGATGAAAGTCATTTAAACACAAATGGCTCCAAATCACAAGAAGAGCATTATTAAAAACCACACTGGATCCAAACATCGATTTAAACCATTTATTTGCCTGAGGACTTACAGCACTGGCATTGCAGAGCCAAGTTAAATAAGAGGACTATGTTCTGCTCCCAGTTACCGAACTGAGTAAGAAGAAGCACAAATCTCACTCAGTGCCATACGGGACCAAGTCAGCTACAGGGATTGCAGAGATGGCTTCAGGTATTATACAACTTTTCTCAGAGGTAAGAAAAAAAGAAAGGAAAAAAAAGATTCTGCATTTTAAGCAGGACCCGTTCAAATTAATTTTATTAATGTACAGGCACAGATGGGAAATAAGAAACACAAACAGGCTTTGCATGAAACCATTTTAAGTATGAAAAAATGCTCTTTATCTTATTTTTAAAAAGTACAAGCACCCTAACAACAGATTACAAAAATAACCTTCCCCCACTAAAACCCAAAGATATGCAAAAAGCAAAGGGAAACAAAGGGATTACTGTTCAAGCAATATAATTGCAGCTTATTAACTTTAAATAATACCTTCCAAACTAACTACCTACTTCCACTTCTCCCCGTGTCACCTGTTGACCTCTCCCGCCTGGCTCGGGGCAGGACACTCCTGCCTGCCATTGTCCCCAGGAGCAGCCCGGGAGCCCCACGCCACAGGGCACGCGGGGCTGGGGGTGCCGCCCGGG
>NW_009258754.1:1848515-1876725 GCF_000687185.1 Egretta garzetta | reverse complement strand
CCGCCCCCCCCTGGGCTGGGGGCAGGACCCTCCTGCCTGCCATTGTCCCCAGGAGCAGCCTGGGAGCCCCACGCCACAGGGCACGCGGGGCTGGAGCTGCCGCTCGGGGCACCTCACCTGAGTGGCAAAAGGGAGCCTTTGTCGCAGATTTGAACCCCGTAATTACAGGGATTTTGGCAGTGGTGATTAAATAGCTGGCATTCAGGAAAAGAACACAGAAGCTTTCAGAAACTGCGGGGGTCAGAGACACAGGCAGATCCACAGGTGGGGGCTGGCGATGAAGAGGAGGTAACAACGAAGGGTATTAGGACGCACTGAGGTGAAACAGCACGGGCCCAGCGCCGCACGGCTGCTCCCACCTCCTCCTCCTCAGACAAAAGAGAGGCTGGGGGTGCTGCCGTGCTCAGGCACCAGGCTGGCCGCGCGTGCTGGTCCAACACCAAAAGGTGGGCAAATGTGTTCAGCTGTTTACAGAGCACAAGATAAATCAATCTATCAATCGGAAGAATTTCCAACAGAAACTTTTAGATGCCCAGAGGATTCTGTAGGGCCATCTTGCTCCACCCAAGCCCTTTTAGACAGTTGCTCTTTCTGTTTTACGCTTTCCCAAATCCTTTACAAGTCTATCTGAGATATTCTAATTTCACTCAGCGTTCCTTCAGGGCAGGGTTTAGAAACACTCTACCTCCTGCACTCTGCTCTATGGATATGCTCATCGTAACCTCAGTAAGTTTAAACTAACATTTAGGCAGATCAGTTCTTTGTTAGCACAAACGCCGTGGTCGCAGGACAGAACGAAACAGCTTGAGCTGCCTGAAGGCAAAGTCCTTTGACAAATTCTGTTGTAAAGATGAATTTGGGGATTTGAGCAATGACTTGAAAAAAAAATAATGCTAAATTAGTAGAAATAACCCGGGGTTCAAAAGTGGGCACCTACGGCACATGCCCAGTTCCCACATTTGGCTCACGGATGCAGGGAGGCCATGTCTGCAGGCCAAAGCACGGGTTTGATTGTACAAACAGGACTTTTAGGTCATGGCTAGATTACAAAACCTCCTCATGGGGACTGTATGGACAGAAAAGCTTTTTCTCATCTGAAGTCATTTTGGAACAAAGTGTAATTATTTTGCCATTAACTTCTGCTGGCATAGGAACATCCTGAAATATCCCCAAAGCCCACACCTCTAAATGACATTGGTAAAGTGGTTAAAATCGTTAGAGTAATAGTGAATATTAAAGTAGATTCTGTTTATTGAGAGCTACTTCCAGCTACTGGAGAGCTGTGTATTGAGGAAGGCTATTAATTAGCAAGGCACCATGCATTAGTATGCACAGAGCAGTTTCACTGTCCTAGTATTTCATTCATCTTGCTATGTCTTTCCCCTTCCACGGCCTCTCTGAGTCCTACCAGTGCAGAGCTATGGAACGTCTCTGAAGCCATGGCCACCAGGATGCTTTTATCTCCATCACCACTAGCGCTTGCACCAGCCTTTTGTCCCTACTGTCCACTTGCTCTCTGTCTTGCCTTTATCCAGGTTGAAGACTTGTGGGCAGAGATAGCTGAACAGCCAGCCTGCATGGTGAGAAGACCCGCCAGAGTGCGCACCCACGTCAGCGAGTCTGGCAGCTACCTGGCTCCAGGCAGCCTTTTCTTTGACAGCTTTATGGCCGATATTAAAGAGAATCAATATCAGGGCAAGGGGTTGACATTTCATTTTCTAAAAAGTGATCCATTGAGGGCCAATCACCAAGCAGTGTTTATCAGCCTTGGGAAACGACATTTTTTTATAGGGGAGGAGGGGAAGGAATCATCTCAAAGCAGCTCGACAGGCTCAATTCTCCAAGGTGGCGACTCATAATTAGAAATCCAATGTATCCTGCTATCAATCCTCCTTAAATAATAAAGTGACCAATAAAAGCAGAGAGGAGATTAAGTCATCAAGCTCAGCGATGCTATTTTCTGTTGCAATGGCTTTTAATAAACCTGTCTCTCTGCATTACATTTTCACATGTTCTGCTCTTCTTTCTTCTTGTCAGCATGGAGGCTTTGAGTTGAACACCCACAGAAAGCTATAACAATGCATGTCTACTTTCCAGATATTACAATCATAGTGACTTAACTGCTCTTTAAGACAATTTAAAACAAGAGAGCAAATCAAGAGGAATTTGTGCACATTTATGGCTGATGCCATTAAACTGATCAACAGAGACTGACAAAACGTGCATCCCTCAGATCCCAGGCTTCAGATGCAGTAATGATACATCCAGTTTTATCTGAGAATTACGCTGAAGCAAAATCATGCCGATCTTTTTAAATGAGAGCAAACGCCAAGATGGAGACAGAAACACTCACACTGTGTTTCTGCTACACTGTCCTCCCATTTGCAGGATTGTTCTTGATGCCTGGGTTGAATTTGGGAGAATGAACAAGTACTTGGTAGAAGATTATGGTCCTGCTCTGATGAAATAACCATCGATCCAGTCTGCTCTGTTACTGCATGTGATGCTGAATGACTGTGGCTTCTGTTTTACAGTCATATCCACTCACACTGGAAGGACTAACTCAAAAGACTAATGCAGACTCATACAAACTAACACAAAAATCACAAGCATAGCAGTCTGATGGCTTAGTTCACAACAGTGCAGTTGTTTATTCCCTGTCTGTCAGGAGGCAGTCCAAGAAAATCTACTGTACCCATATCCATTAAACTTAACTTCAAATTACACTAACCACAAATCTCTAGCTGGCTTGCTTCTCAATGCCAGTTATTGGAATCAGCTTTGCATTTGAAGGGCAAATAGAGCTAGAACTATTGCCATTACATCACATGCTGCTTGGTACTAATGTTGAGAAGATCAAAGCTACATGGGAGAAGGCTTGTAATGCAAATGCACTGTTTATGATGCTAATCAAAGAATTTAGCTTTGTTTGGAGGAGACAAAAAGCTCCCTCATGAAAGAGAGAGGGGGAGAGAGAAGCTTAAGTTCTTACCTCCTGCTGATGACAAAGGCTGCAATGAGAATGACCACAAGAACAACACTGCCAGCCACTGAAACAAGAAGCACTGTGGGATTGGTACCATCGCCAATGATGGGGGAAGGAACTGGAAACAGAAAAGGGAGCATTAGTGTCAGACACCCTCAAAAAATCAGCCTAGGTAGCACTCAATGAGGCTTTCTGGCTTGTGAAGGCAGTTTAGAGTAGCACTCAAATCTACTTTCAGGCCTTTATTATATAGTCATTTGACACAATTTTCCAACAGGGCCCTAATTAGCTGAAGACATGATGTCTGATAATGATTTGGGGAACTTCAGTTCACTGGGAACAAGGACTCCCTCTCCTTCTCCCCTTCAGAGGGTATAATGGCTATTTTTCTGCCTTTCTAATTGCTTTCCACTCTTCTTTCCTCCTCCTTTTTCTCTCAGTGGGGCCAGATGATCACTCCCCAACTGACACAAAGAGAGTAAGTTATTTTCAAATGTCTTCCCCCTTCCTGCTGGAGTGATTATTTTCAGCTGTTAACATCCTGAAGGATGTTGCCACTAACTGGCATGACCTTAAATTGATTTAAGCAGACCTGTATGTCCAAAATAAAATAGGCTTGGTCACATTGCCTTCCTGCAGATGGAAAGCAAACATTTTGGGGGCTAAATTTGAATGTTCTGCTGAGCAAAGTGATAAGCTCTACTGACAACATAATTTGAATATTCTGTCTTTATATGACTGTCTAAGGAAAAGTGCAAATATGTGAGCTGATGTAGGACACCTAACTGATCTATGTCAATAGCTCGCAAAGGGGAGTAACAGGGTCCTATTCTCCTGCAAATGAGATATTCCAAAAATGTTTGCAAACATCTACATTGACAGTAAACAAAACAGGTACATAAATCCCTCAAGCATCAGCGGCTTCCAAGTGTTTATGGGGTTCGTGTCTCCTTATGCCACACTGAAGTATCTTCATTGCTAGAATCTAGAATATAGCATATCCAAATAGAAGTCTTGGGTCAGATTCATGGCATTGCTAATAGTCACGCGGCCATGGAAGAACATTTTCCCAGAAGAGACATGCCACAGTCCAAGCGACCAACGGGAAACTCCCAACACTCTGGGAGTAGCTCTGTTACGTTTGCAGTCTTTGCTCCAGGAAAAGAAAAAGAAATCAGTGGGCATGTCATTACCTGTGTTAGTTGTGAACTCAAATGGTCCACTGAAGTCTCCATATCCTGCTGCTGTCCTGGCCCGCACGTGAAATACATACGAAGTCAGGGGGTTCAAGCCTTTGATGTCAGTATTCCTGGAGGCTGTCTTCACAATGCGATAGCTGCGCTCATTTTGGTCCTAACAACAAAAGAACACAGTGGTGATCAAGTAAAAATGCCTCGCTGAATCGTGAACCATGGAACCCCACTTCCTTGCCAAAACTATCATGATGAAAGAAGATGAGTAACAACGATGGAATTCTCAAAATACATCCCAAGGGCTCCTGCTGTCAGCCTTGCTCAATACCCCTAGCAGTGCGTGCTGCACAGAGCTCTGAGCAAGCCAAAAAAGGATGATGAGGCGGCAGGTACGATGCTCATATATTACTGATTATTTAAGAAATCACACAATGAAATCCTTTGGAAAATAGCCAAGCCTGCAAATAGGATCCTCTTGATGAACAAGCAACATTTTGCTCACACATGCTGGCACTTTCTTTTTCTTCCTACCAGACAGGAGCCATATAAAAAAAAAAAAAAAAAGACAAAAATATTTTAAGAAAGAAATGACTTAGAAAATGTCTTCCAGAAAGTCCAATCTTAAAAACTGTTCTATTTTTGGCTGGAAAAATCCATCAGAAAATGTAATAATCTAGCTTCCCTGCAAATCAGATGCCTTTTTCTGTATGTGTTAGGGAAGCAAATAAGTGATTATCTTTATAAAAAAAAATTTAGAAGTATGCATGTGCATGTGAGAGAGAGTGCACACAAGCAGGAGCAAGTAATTGTTCATTTTTGTAGAGAACTTTCAAAGAAAATAGCTCTTTTCATAGTTCCATACTTGAGAAGTTATTTGTAGGAATAACATCTCCCTCTAACTTGGAAAGTATGAAGAATGCAATTTTCTTTCCTTATTCTCTATTAAAAGCCCACACTATCACTCTAAGCAGAAGGTATTGGCAAACAGATCTTATTATTATTACTGTGTTATATACTTCATTATTATACTTCTGTCTATGAAGTAAAGCTAATGTCTCACTTCTGCCCAACATTATTGATTCTCATTATAAATATGCTTGCTACAAAAGCTTCATTCCTAGGTAGGAAAAAAATAACAAAATAAACTCATACCATACAGCTGGAACAGCCTATGAGTCTTATTCTTTCAAGTAACCATTCAAGTGCATGAAATCCTTAATTGGATTTTATTAAACTGAATCTATTTGGTTTCAAATGATGGAATCCTATCTGGAAACAAAACGTAATGGAATGAAGTAAAAAGCTCTCCCCAAACCCAAACAAAACTCCTTGCTTGTCCATTTCTGAACAGTACCTTCTCGTAGTACTTGACTTCGTATTCCAGGATGACTCCATTTGGCCTGTCAGGTTCCAGCCAAGCCAAGGCAACACTGTGCCTTGTTATCTCTTTAGCCTGGATCAAAGCAATTGGGGATGGAGCTGCCAGAAGAAAAAAAAAAATACATATAAGCAAGAATTTAGGTATGAATGAGGAACATAGATTTTATATCATAGCTTTCACAACATGAGCGCTTTCAGAAACTGTGTTTTTCTTGTGGGGGCAGGGGGGAGGTTAGAAGCATTAAGTATTTTTCCTGATTTCTCTAACAAAATTGTATTTAATCCTCTAATAAAGCTTTTTCTTGGATTCTGGGTAATACTAGATATGCAGGTTTTGAAGTAACAGTACAGTTGTCTAAACACTGCAACATTCATGACGCCCAGGTACAAACCTCCATAAGAGGCTAAGGTACTAAAGCATGCTGCCTTATTTTTGCCCTTTGTTAGGCACAGCGCATAGACTTGTATTTTTGGTTCGGCCCACAGTGATTCTCTTCTTCCATCTCCCCAAATTAACTGATGTTAGTTCGTTAGCTATTTGCTTTACAGGACCTATGAAATTCCTGAGGGACCGATCTGGTTTTCTCTAAAGCTGAGAAAATATTGCCACTGAATTAAGTAAGACAAGAACAAAGCTGAACACATATTAATTTAGACCCTCCCATGAAAACCAGCAAACTTGTATTTCAAGAGTCTGAGCCAATTTGTGCTTCCTAACTTGCCCTGCTTATGCCCGAGTCTGTGAGCAGTCCCTGGAGAATGGGGAAGCTCAGTGCCCCAGGGCCAGACTCTGGCTTTGACAGCTTCTTCCCAGCCAGAAGATATCAGAGATTGGCCCATTGTGTACCAAACTGGCATCATCTGACCCTGTCCCATGTGGCGCTATATTGATGCGATGAATAGAAAAAGCATGATTACGCTGCCAAGGGTAAGGGCTGTGCGATTTTTGGAAAAACTCTTACCTAGCAACAAGCTAAACTCAAAGATCCTTTAAACTCTATCTGTGTGCAGTAATAAGGGCTGCAATGAAGAAGATAATGGAAAACATCTCATTGTGCACCCTACACTTTCAATAGAGCCCCCGCTAATGCTGAAGTTCAGGGTTTTGACTGGCTGGAGGACAATGCGTTCTCCTTTTGACTGTGATAGCAGCAGATTCATGGCTGCGCTGGGGGAACGGGTTTTCTGAAGATTTATGAACCCGGCTGCCCCTTTCTTGCTGTTGTGTTGCTGTGTGGTCACGTCTCTAGCCAGCTGTTATCAAGCTCTTTTGATGCTGACAATAGCTGGTATAAATGGCGGAGTCTCCAGGGATAAAAAGGGACATTCATGAAATTTTTAATCTTATCTAACAAAGCTGTCCTGTATAACCAGAGATTAGAGGTCTTCCTAAATTGAATATATTTCATCTTTTGTCCCCTCAATCTGTAGCCACATTGCTCTTTTTTTCCCCTTTTCCCTTTCTTTTTCTACCCTTAACTTTGGGATGACGATCCATGAAAATGTCAAGAGAGTAAAAAGTATCCTTGAAACATGTATCCTTGAAAACTACCAAGAAAGACAAATAAATAAAAGTCACAATAAATGAAAGGAAAATTGAATGTTGAAAGCCTCAAACCTACTTGACCATATCAGACAGTTCTGATGGAAGGGAAAATAACCAGTAGACGCCACGCAGCAGCAAAAGGGTGTCTCCTCTTGATGTGAAACCATCAGGGAGCTGCTTCCCGATTTACTGTTTGACAGTTTGGCATCTCTGTTAGAAATGCCTCCAGAACCTTTCTCTCTTTTTCCTTGCCTGTCTCTCACATGCAAAGGCAAACACTAGATGACAGAGGAGACCATAAACACTGCCAACAGGGAGGATCCAGGTGTGCTCCATCAGGCTGTATCTGTGGCATGATTGAGAACCTGCTTAATAACCTCACAGTTCCTCAACAGAGAATCGGGCTTTTTTTTTTTTCCTTTCCCTTTGCAGTAAGAATACTGCTCAGCTAATAAATTAGAAATCCGATTTGTTACCCTAAAACACACATGCGACATTACTGATAAACCAATTGGAGAGAAATCTGCTTAGTTAATCAGTGCCTCATGCAGGGCAGACAGGCAATTCTTTTTACTGAGAATCTGTCACTTATGCGGGTCTGAACTCATGAATCGTAGAGAGAAAGTTCACTTTCTTTCCTTTATCCTCTTTTTAACCTCCTCGGTTTCCCATTTCGTTTCTGCAGGCATTTATATTGGAATTTAGTGAGTCTTTCGATATTGGCCTGGTAAGTGCTGTATGAAAACGCATTTCTTCTCGGTTGTAAAATGGCTATCTGCAGCAGAAGAATGTATATTAACTACTCCTTCTTGTGAAAGATGCTTAGCTTTATACAGTTTAACAAGCGCTTTCTCAAGTCTCTCAAAAATGGACAGCTGATCTCAGGCACTACACCATACTGGAATAAACAACCTGCTCCCAGTCCCCAGGACACAAAGAGGACTTGTATATCGATTCCTTTGTTATGCCTTACGATTACAGTTGTAAGAATGGCCCTGTTTTTTCCTCCCCGTCCTTTATATGCAAATTCATCCTACTGAAACTTTAATCTCTTCTTTAGTCCTGTATTCTGCAGATGAGCAATTTGTTTCTGAGGTTTTTTGTTTTGACTGTACATCCTGCCTCTCCATATGCTATACAGAAATCCTAAAAGTGCTGAAGTCCAACTACAGGGTGAAATGCCAGAATTGCAAGAGGCTGTCCAGGAGCTCTTTGACATCTCTACAGCGCAGATCTGTTAAGGTTCTATGCAATAGGATGGTGATCTGCAGCTCTGTGGACCTTGAGGAACTGGGCTCAGTAACCTCAGGGAGAACTACAGTTATCCCACTCCATGGATAAAATCCTCGATTACCAATTCTCTTATTTCTGCAAATAGCCCTATAAATCAGGTTTATTTGTCTCCTTGCTTTCCAGGATCCACCAGTTGACCTGAGTAGTTGAAAGACTGGGCTTCTGGAAGAACAACAGGTCTGGGTCTCCTTGGACATATATTACCAAAAGGGCATAAGAATCTGCTCAGAAGAGTCCAGGACAGAGGACATCACCACTGCCAGGTCATCGTGGCAATCCAGGCAGCAGTCACAGCCTGATGGGTGAGCTTCTGCAAAATATTTACATTCTTTGTTCTTCTCCCTTTTGCCTTTAAATTGCCTCTTGGGGATGATGTGAAGGTAAACATGTAACAGGTTGTAAAATGATGCTTTGATCATGAGCAGAATAAAAGACAATCTTTTCTTATATGTGCGTGGGCTAACTGTTCATTATATACACACATTCCTACACAAAATATACTGAGGACAGCTTGACCAAAAAAAAAATAATGTGCAGAATTAAGATATTTGTGGTAAGATCACATAATACTTTTGAAAGGGAGTGGGAGATCAATTTTTCTTTCACTTTTTGCACTTTCCTCCTCCCTACTCCCCAATATTTGGAAAGAAACACTAAGCAAAAACTTGTTTCTCAATCACCATTGCTTCCAACGCAAGTTCTTCTGCCACATGTGCACAGACCAAGCACCAATTCTACCAGAAGAGCCCATTTCACAGGGAAGAATGACGAGGTATTTTGGCCTCTAAAAAGGGGTCCCCTTGAACAAAAGCACCAAGTGTAACCTTCCCTAGTTCAAAGCTCAGCAGTTCCTCTCCCTTAAAAACCCCACTCCCTACTGATGCGAATGTCACAATTTTCTTTTATCTACTTCCTCAATAACCTGCCATTAAACACCTACTAGTAGTTTTATTACTGCGGTTCTGAGCTTGCGGCCTACAGAGAGAGAAAGAGCACAGATGTACTACAAAAACTTCACCCAAATGCCATAAAGCCATATCCCAAGGCTAGTAAGTGCCGAATTGTAACAGTTTTGAGGCACTTTAAAGGATGGCAGAAACAGAGTGTCAGTTTTTCATTACTGGTTCAAATTAGGAGAGGGGGGGAAAGGAAAAAAAAAACAGGAAATAAATAGATGCAATAAAGTCTCTGGCATGTAGGCATCCATGAGTGAAAACAGCCCTTTATAAAACTACAACACATGAGTACTCGGATATCAAAGATACACAATGCCCAGTGTTTTAGTGAAGATGCCTTCTTAACCACAGCAGGGCTTACTTTCCACTCCCCATGATTTGAATTTAAATGGATCATGTTTACTCAAGGGGTCTTTCACTGATTGAAAAATATACCCACAGTTTGTACATTATCTCAGCTAAATTCAAATAACATATTTAAATTTAATTACTTGAAGCTTAGGGGTTTTCATGCTTTTCTTTTTCCCCTCAATTGCACACAACAACACTTATTTGTTCTTATCAATGGCTATGCGCTTTGTCAAGCATCAAAATTAAATGCTTGAAAGCACTAATGATGTTACTGTGATTAAGGGTTTTTACCTTCCAGGGTAGATACTAAAAGCCTGCTCCATTATTAATTACTTAAAAAAAAAAAAATAAAATTTCTGAGAATCTAACACTGAAGGGAAGTCCTCTTTGAAATCAAAACAAGACAATAAAAGATCTTCCCTTAATTGGGACAAAACACATTTAAGGGAACCTGGCACATTTCAGGTTTTCTCTTTGAATATTTACCTTGTAATATTCTGGGTTTTTACACGGGATTTTGTAAATTATATTATCAAATAATCTCACAGCAGGAAAAGGATACACAACACAGAGAATCAAGTATGTTTTTAATAATTTCTAAAGGCAACATTCTGTGGGCCAGATTCTGCTAATTTTATTCATGTAAGACAGCAACTGACTCTACTAGCTGTCACACTGACTTCAAATCAAGCGGAGGTAGAAGTATCCAGCCCTATTTAGTTACATGTACCAGAAAAAAATCAAAAAGCAAGCAGTTCTTCTCTTTCCTAAAATGTTGGTGTTCAGTTCTGCTTCCTGTTGGTCCCTTGGGACTTTTACTCACTCCTCTCTCTTGTCCAGGCAGAAATGCTCCTGTTCCTGAGCAGTATCACCCTGTGCTCCGAGTACTCCTGGCAAATGGCTTTGCAAACAAAGGAGAACACATTTCAGCATGACCAAATTTCCAAACATATGCATAGCATATGTATAAGCCGTGTATGTACAGAAGGATAAGCACATGAAAGGCTTTTGCACGTGTGTACCTATGTGCACGCACAGATTAGACATCTGTGCACGTCTGAAGAACTGAGCTGGAGCTTGGCATTCCCCTTCTTCACAGTGACAGCTACGCCTTTCTCCTAGGGACCAGCAAGAGTCTGCGGGCTGGATGAGCACTTTAAAAACTAACCACATGCATATTTTTTTTTCATTATTCCCTCTGTATAAGTGGAGCAAACATTTGTACTAGTGATGATTGGGCCAGGTTAGGACTTGGACAAGGATCCAGAGCCCTGATTGCTCAACCGAGCCACTGGAAGCGTCCCAAGACATTCCCGAGTCCTCTTTCTTCCCACCGTCTGCCTCTCCCTCCCCCAGGAATGACAACCGACGAGGAACACCTCCCAGCTTGGAAACTGAGACACACCAAGATTCAGGCCAGGATTTTCAAGCTTTAGCATTTAAAGCAAAGACTTTAAATCTACGCCACTAGAGTAAAGTGCCCAAGGTTATCCACCCACACTTGAAAATCCTGCCAACACAACGTGAAGCAGCGTGACAGCTGAGCTTGGCCTCTTTCTCCCAATCCCTTCAATCAGCCATAATACTTCTGAAGTAAACTTTTCCTCCTTGTTACTAGAAGTTATGCTGCTGAGGAAAAGCACCAGCTCTGCCACAGGATACTCTCATAGGACACCTTCACCCCAAAATGACAGGCATAGGTGATCTTCCCTTTCTTTCCAGGCTCCGCAACCCAGTCCTTGCCAAAGAGCTCTGGGAAAAAAAAGTGACAAACTCTCAAACCTAGGGACTAGCTCACACCAGTTACATTTGCAATGATGTGCTCATGAAGAAAAGGGCTAGAAAATGGAATTTTAAATACCGTTTACACAGCATTACTCTGTTTTAAACATTTCCTCCATTTTAAAGTCTTCATTTCTTGCCTTTCCCAAAAGAACCTGCGCTGCAAATCTTGCCAAACCACAAAAGCTGGCTCTGACTTGCATCAAATCAAAAGCTTGAAGGAAAACCCAGGCTGCTAGCAGCAACAAATAGTAGTAGTTGAGGATTATTAGAGCGCTGTATTTTTGCCACCCTACTCCAGCGTCAGTTCTTGGAGACATGCAGTAGCTACCGAGGATCCGCAAAGAGCATGTGTATATTCTGGGTTGCACATCCAGTTCTGCATCAGTTTTAGCACAGACTACTTCAGCATACCAGAACTGCTCCAATTTAGATCAAACCAATCATAGGAGCTGAGGTCTGACCACGGTTCCCCGTGGTTTGCATTAGGAACTGCAGTGAGATGGGGTGACGAAGATGATTTTGCACACCCAGGAGACGGCTCATTCTGGCTATTAATTTCTGAGCAGCAGCTCTTGACAGCAATACATTATTTTCAGGTACTGGCCCTCCAATTCCGAAGGCCAAATAATGATGTCAGCTAATGCAATGCAGGTCTGGAGTAACTCCAAAGATCTGAATCTGCAACCTGCAATCCCAAAGATTGCCTTAAACCAAAAGATTATAGAATCTACATAGCATTTAGCAAGAGATCTGTATTACAACTCAAGCATGGGGTCTGTTTAGTCTGAGAACTGCTTGTTTTCTTTCTGCTAGCTTGCTAAGAAATCCTGTTGGCATGTTCTGACAAGGATAACTTAATAGTTGCCAACAGAAACATGGCAGAATATTGTGTATTTCCTGTATGTATGAATGCCAGTTTAAAACAAACAGGAAAACAAGTCTTTCAGTTGGAAGGCAATTTATAAAAATCTGTCTGAACATTACAACTACTTAAAAACCAGCACTGAAACATTTTTAAGTGTTTAAACTAGAATGATTAACACAAGAAGGGTGAACGTACTTAGCGCTGTGAATCGCTCTAAGAAACTGCAGAGCTATAAGCAATTTGTTAAGATGGGGAATTAGTCAGCAGCTGTCTGACCTGAGCAGCTTTGGAGCCGCTGGTCACAAAGCAGGTCTCGTTGCAGTTACTCTTCCCTCTAGTTGAGGTTAGAATCTGACTCAATGTAAACAACAATAAATTTTGTAGCCTAAAGAAGCCAACACTGATGCTCCACTGCATTATATTAGATTGAGAGAAGCAGAGAAAATGTGCCATGCAGTCTGGACAAAGAGAGATTGCCATAACTCTGAGTCCTCCTTTAGGGCTGGGACCAGTCACGCTTAGAGGTAAGATCCCACAACCCAAATTTGGATTGAACGCTTCTGGGAAGCATGTTCTGTAATCACCCTCTTGCTTCCCAGACACTGGTCCAGCAAGCACTAGACCACCAGGAACAATGTACAGCACCCCTGGGCTACAGTGGCCCTGAGGGAGCCTGAATGAGAAATTAGAGACCATAACCTCTACTTACTAAGAGAGATAATAATGTTGGAAACAGGGCATTCCCCAACTGCTCAAAATAAGTAGTCTGGAGCAATCTGACCCACTTACCACCATCCCCTCAGGACAACTCTACCTCACCCACACACCCTGCTGTTCTTCCCAGGAAGCCAGAGGTAGCCACCAGCGCTAATTCCTCCCCAGAAATAGCCCGTCCTTCACCTTTGTATTGCTGCATGGGAGGAGGATCTGCTGAGCCGCCTTTTCAAAACAAACTCCTCCACTCCCCCTCTGGCCCCTTCCACAAGGAAATCAAAGCTACCCTCAAAGACACATCAGATGCCCCCAAATCAGACCCCTGCCCCATTCTCTAAGCCCTTCCCTCAGGACAAGCCACCACCCAGCTACTCCTCCTCTGATTGTCCCATCCTCCTGCCCGCAGCCAGAGAAGTTAAGACATGTCTGCATACGCTTCGTCAGTCAACAGACGAGGGGGGTAAAGCTGTTTTTAAATTGTACAGGACCAACAAAATAACTTACTGTATCTGTGCCCAGCAAACCACTTATTGTGCGCAGCATTCAAACCACTTACAACAGCCTATGAACAATCCATAAAACAATACTGAAAATATTGACCCTGCTCTATTAAAATCCCAAAGGGGCAACCCTTTGTCTCACATGGCAAAGGACAGCTCTCGCCTGATGCCTCATGTTTGTATCTATTAACAGGAAGCCTCATCTCTGTTCCTTGCTCCTTTCTTATATGTACCACTAAGCCACCTGATCGTGTGGTTACCCCAACAGTTATGGCGTAAAGCTTAACCTGCTGTGAGGCAAATGCGTGATTTGGTACCCAAGGCAACACATTTCCTAATGCTGTTCTCCTTGGTTCTCACGCAGTTACTTTTTATTTACTTGAAACATGGACGTCTAGATGATATATATAAGTGCTAAATAACTTCCTTGGTCACTTACTTTCAGCATTAAGAATATTAGATTTTGTAAAAAGACCTGCTTAAAAGCCTTTTTGAAATCCAGACAAATAAAAGCCTCTGCCCTACATCCCACTTAGATGCTTTGGAAATACTGAAATATCTTCTAAACAAAATAAATAAATAAACGTCATGACTCATTTTGCTAAAGCAGCATTCGCTATTTTAATAAATAGATTTGGCCACATTGTCTCATCCTTGCCTCTGAAGTGCTATGGTAATAGCAGAGAGTTAGACTTCGCCATTTGGGTTTCTCAGATCAATCACCCAAAGTCAGAAGTGGCATGGAGGAAGAACAGATAATAAAATTATGAACATTTCACTTCAACTGTGATACACAGCTCCAACAGCAACTGCAGGCTGGGTCTCAGACATGCCCTCCTGAGCCTGCGGCACCCAAAAGAATCAAAACCCAGGACTTACCTGACAATAAAAATCAGAATTCCCATCTTAACACTTGAGAGTAATAAATTGTTTCGAAGTCACCAAAGTTAAGGAACTTCACCTTTATTTACTTCAAGCTCCACCACACAGAAGAGGCTGGTGCAGAAGGTTTGCATTTATGTATTCACATTTCAGCTGAACGACCTATAAATTTTAATTATAATTGATATTCAGAGCATTCAGCTGGAACTCCGGTGAAGTACCTTCTGTACAAAGGTTGGATGGATTCGACATGATACGATCTCTGCCTCTGGGCTGTTGAGAAACTCTAGAGATTGAATCAAGGTTTAAGTTTTCTGGGCTCAAATTCGTAGCACTTTGTGAAGAACACTGGTCTGACAGCACTTGGAGATCCTCAGTTCTTCCAGGATGCTGCAAGACACCCTGCCATACTCCCCATCAAAGTGCCTCTTCTTCAGGGGAAAAAGATAGTCTCTGCTTTTGGAAAAGTACCAGAGAGAACTGGACTACAGCACACCTAACCCTCGCACTCGGAGCTCTTCTACCAGGTCCTCTCACTGAAACCAAATTAAGCCCCCTTTCCTTCATCGGCAACAGGCAGATTTCTTCAAGGAAATTAAAAATCATTAATAGAGCCAACAAGAGAGAAAACTATATTCTACACACAGTGTTGCTGCAAAAAGCAAAGCTACCTGAAGTTTGCTGTTCAGTTAAAAAAAAATTTAAGAAAAAGTGATATGGGCAAACTGGGGAAGAGTCTTAAGCTTCCTGAAACACGCAAACCTTAAAATTAAAATCTTAGCTCATGATGCCAGTGGCCGATTACATCATAGGTGGCACATAATTAAACTTATAAAGGGGTTTCATTATTTTGGTTTTATGCCGGATACTGAGAACTTGTGCATTATTCATTTAAAAATTGTGTCAATTAGAAAAACCCCAAATGGAATAAGCAATTAAATATTAAAGGTAGCTGCCTCAGTGGAAAACAGTCAGAAAGATAATTGGCAAAGTTTCCTGTGCAATGCAAGTGCCATTACAAAGTCTGAAAAACTTCAATCCTAAAAAAATAAATAAAAAAAATTAAAAATCAACCTCATGAGGTTATGAAGATTTGGAGTTGTACAAAGGAATCAGCCAGGAGGAGTTACTGAGCTACAGTCTGGGCAAATAAAGGCCCATGAAAACAATAATCCCAAATTAGCTCAGCAATCGCATAGAAGGGTCCATATTCTGAGTCAGTCCCAGATTCACAGCAGATAGGAGGACACAGAGAGCTTGCCCCAACTCCTGACAAGAAGGTCTCTGGGGCAGGTCTCTGCTCCCCTCCGAGGCCAGGGCCCAGAGGGTACATAGAGGGTGGAACTGAGAAGTGCACAGATGGGAGCTGCAAGTTAAAATATAAGCTTCATTCAGAACCTGCAATTCAAAAATCATTTCTTCCTCCAACAGCATGCAAAGCACTTCTCTCCTCCCTGTAAGGTTCATGGTTTTGTTTTTAGTTCAGTTTTGTCATCAACAGGTCCAAAAATGTGATTATCTTCTCATTTGATCCAGATGAAGCTGGTAACTTCCATTTAAGGATCAGTCAGACTGAAGGTCTGTGCTAGGAAGGTCCTGTGCTACACAGTCCCTCTAATCTGTGACATTCGCAGCTTGTCGGTTCAACAAATATAAATAAAAATATTCTCTCTGCAAGTGGTGCTAAAGAAGTCTCCCTTTGAGCCCACTCCACTCTCTTCAAATCAGTTCTCCCCAGTACTTGCATAATTGCAGTTTTAACCTTCAGCATAGGCAGCAGTGAAAGCAAACGGCTGAAACGCTCTTGGAAAGGCACCGCTGGGTCTGCACATCGTGTCTGAAGTACGACAGAGAGCCCACAAATCTCTGCAGCTCCTACCGGGCTCCCCTTGGCCACCCTGTCCCAGAGTGCCCGGGGAGCTTGAAAAACACAGGATTTAGCACTCAGCCACTTACATATTCCAGTCACTTTCTGCCTTATTTATGTGCATGCACAATATCCTGATAAACTAGAAGGGAGGCTGCAGCCATTCCATCTGCATTCCCTTTTGTGCTAAGAAAGATAAATTGAGGCTGATTCAGAGGACAGATTTAAAGAACGCAGTATGTTATCGAGACAAGCGCAATCTTCCCAGGGAGCCGTTGTAGTGGGTTGTCTCGAGATCATGCCTTTATTTGTTTGCTAAAATAAATGGACACCACACAAAACTCAATTCATATATGAGACATCTCTTCCAGCCCACTATACCTTCTTATTTTGCTTAGCCAAAACTGTCTTTTTCTATTATTTATTGATGGGACCATTTAATGGCACACAGAAAATTAAAAATAATAAAAAGCTAATTAAAAACTTCAGTGCTTTCCTTTTATTCTTCAGTAATCTATGGAACTCAAAAGGTATTTATATCCAAAGCACATTACAGTTTAAGCGCTTTTCTGTCTATAGTAATCCATGGGTACTTTCAATTGATTTTAGTACAGACAAAACCAAAGAGACTTTATGGACCAGTAGAAGTATTTAATAAAAAAAATCCAAATCAGTCAATCGTCTTTTTAAGACTAGGTGATAGAATCTGATAGCAGGGATAAAAATCCTAATAAATTCTGCAGGAACAGTTCAGAAGGCTGAGACAAAAGTTATCATTTCCTTTTAAATTAACAGTAGGACTTTTCCGTAAGGGATGTTTTGAAATACAAATGACCAGAGGAATAAAATACAAATGCTTGAGCTTCCTACATTTCTCTAGACTGCGTTTAAAAAAATAAACCCAAACCTTGATAATTTTTGTTATTAGCAGTTCACAAATCACAACTTTCAGAGACCTTGAATCCATTCTCAGAGTGCACTACAACAAGTTCTGGGACTCTGGTTCTTGAATTTAGTAATGAAGGCAGATTACCTTAATTTAAGGAGACGCCATGAAATCCTTCAAGTAGATGCAGATAGAGGCTACGCAGTTGCCTGCTTTGTTTGGGAGGGGAAGCCCACTGGAGCCCTGCCATGATAATAAAGCGCTCCCTGCACACCAGTTCACACGTGGGGCTAAATCTGAAGTGACATTTCTCAATGAAAGGAGCAGTATTCACTCGTGTGCTCAGCATTTTGATGTCCGCCAAAATCTGGCAAACATGATTATAGAGATCCAGCAGGCATGCCACAGCTCTATTTAGTCCTCACGGTTCAACGCAATACTGTGCAAAAAATAAAAAATAACAGGCTGCCTTGGGATGGCATTCTGGGAGTATGATTTCATGCATATGGAAGGACTCAACGCACGTTTTGCAACTCCTCCTCCAAGGACAGAATACCTGAACCAAAGGGGGCTGCTTTACCCACCCTCGTGAGGTCAGTTCAGCATCCTGCCCTCCAAACTACGAGCCAGTGCGGAAACTTTGGGCTTCAGGGACTAGCAATGTTTATTTGTGCTAGTCTGCATGGCATTTTAATTAGTAACTGTGCGGATTTAAAACCTTTGAATGGACACACAGGGGCAGTTGTGCAGCCTAGCCTTTGTGTTTCCACTCTCTCGAAAAATCCTGTTTGAGGACATCAGCAGGGGGTTAATGGAAGCTTTGATAAAGTTCTCCGAAGCCTTTTATTGTTGCTCAACTACAGACAGGACTCTGCTGTCTCTCTGGCTGCTTTCCAATTAATGTAGTCAGCTACAAAAACAACTAGAAAATTTAGAAGCCCATCTAAACATTTGGTAGCCACAAACATTCTTGAGTAAAATCTCCTTCCTCATGAAGATATTGCCTTGCCAATTGTTTAAGGGAAGAGCTCAGACTGGACAGCGAGCTGCACAAATGTGAAATAGCAGTGCACTGCCAGAGAAAGGAAATGCACAGTTAAATAGTCCAGAGCAAATAAAAGCTGCAGGACCGTATCTTCATCTCTAACTTTGGTAACTATTCATCTGTACTAACATCACTGAGACCAGAATTTGATCCGATTTGATGTCTCCTAAAAGTAAATTTATATAATTTAAATTTGGTCAACGTTACCCAGTCCTGAAATTAAACGCCTTTTCCCCAGGAAGATATGTAACTCACCTCCATAGCAAACCATGAGATCTTTTTTAAAATGTGACCAAACTTTTATTTAAATGCTGCAATTACTTCTTGGCTCTATCTGACATGCAGCTTGTCTAAGCTGTTCGCTGAACCCTGAAGCTGGTTATTTACTGAGGATCTTTAGAAAGCACTTTTTTTTTTTTTTCCTTCTGACCAAGACTTGTATCCCCCACCTTGAATACAAATTCATGGAAATGGGTGGTGCAGACAGCTTTGCCAGCAGGCAGGCAGTTGTTATTTTAATTATTATTTCTTTGTGAAAAGCTGTAGTTACCTTAAAATAATAATTTAATGCTTCCCAACAATAGTTTTCCTGGTTTTGTTTTTAAGACGGGAGCACGTATGCTTTAACTACGCATTTATTACAAACCGTCAGTTAAAGCCCGTGCAAGAACGCAGAGTTGTTAGTAAGAAATTCCCACTTGCATCTGCCAGCTTGAAGAAGCTCCTTACTCAGAGACATTATCTTACACACGTAATTAAACACACAGTAGAAGAAATCCAACGTGGTCAACACGACACCTCTGTGGCTCTGAGAAATCTCACGCTCAACACTGAAACTTGCTCATTCAAAAGTACTTCTAACTGTTTGCTTCCATGCAATTCCCAAATTTCTTGTGCTGGGATCACTTATCTTCTTTCTGGATCTCCCACCATGTTTATATTTAAAAGGTCTGTGGTTTCTCAAAATACATTATTTGGTTTGCTTCAGAAGTCCTCGCGGCTGCTCCCTTCTATGTAAATCTTTAGACAGCAAAAGCCAAAACACAACTCCCTCAGAGACACGAAGCCAGGAAGAACGAGGCAGGTCACTGTCCCACACAGCCTGGCAGGTCACCTCGCCGATTATGGCAGGTGAAACCCTGCAACAGCTCACAACTTGTCCCAACCCTTCTGCTTGAAAATATGTGTACGGGGAGGGATTGCTGCTTATGTCTAGCAGATAAGTGTGAAGGCTTAGAAACCATGCTGGTTTCGATTCAAAACGAGAAAGTTGCATACAATTAATCTGGAATTCTGCAAGATGCTGCAACAAATCACTCAGAGTGTCACGTTGAATTCATGCTTGACACAGCTCCATTTGAGGAACAAGGAGACTGCTGATCCATCATCCTTATAGTACAAACACCTTTAAAGCAAAATAAAAACACCCCTGTGCAACTCCTCTTTTCCATTAGCCTGACATTTTGCAGAAAAAAGAATGCAGCAGTTAGTAGTATCACATACACACATCCCATGCTCTGGACATCTGGCATGTATCCAGATGTTTGCCAAGAGATTATTTTAAATTAGGCTTGTGGGGAACTAGGTGGCCAGGGTGCTGTGACTGTTTATACACACCCAGCTACGTGCACAAGTTTCCTCCTGGGTTTGTGTGCCTGTAAAAGGACTCCTGGAACAGGCTATTTGTATCCTTTGGCCGCAGGGAACAAGTAACTGGAAAGGGTGGGACCATGCTGGTAGCAAGTACCTTGGGGAAAAAGAAAAAAAAAAAAAAAAAAGAAAAATTGAATCAACTCCTGGATATCTGGGAAGGCTACAGCCAGGTACTGCTGTGCCCAGCATCCGCAGTGCCATGCACTCCTCTGCTTGGGCAAAAACACAAACTCACCCACATTGACGGCTTCCAGGTTAGACCATTCAACAGTTTCCAACTGGTCCAAAATGCTCAGCTAGTTAACAGCCTGTCCCAGCACCTCATCCTGCCCTCCACAATGCCCTAAACCTCACCAGCACTACCTCAATCCTCCCACCACCTACAGGAGCTAGGCAGGGAAACCCGGACTGGAAACCCACCAGCAGTGACAGGGGAGCTGACCTGCCCAAGCCTCCCAGTATGCTCAGCAGGCACAAGGGAAGGGGGATGTCAGAACAGAAAATGACTTATTTTGCCAGCTTATGCTATTTTAGAGGGTCTGTGAAACTCTGGAACAACTGCATGATGAATCCTGTCTTCCAAGTTCACCAAGGTCCTTCCTTGGCTATTTGGAGAAGACATCTTCCTTGGGGTTATACAGCCCTTCAAAATTATGTTTCAACACAACAATAAACAGCTCATCACCAGGACTACATTAAAAAAAGGAAAATTTTTGCAAGAGCTGAGCATAAAGCTATAGAACTCTGAACAACTACAGACCTTGCCATTTTTGAAAACAAAATTATACCTCCTTTTACCAGCTCCCTATCGACAAGGTTCTCAGTATGCACATAAATATCACCACATACAAAATCAAAAAATGTTATGTTCCCTCTCAGTGAACAGAAATTATTTACTGTTCTTTATAGTGAAACTAGGAAACTATACTCAAAGAACACGATGGAGTTTAGAAAATCACATGGATCGATCGATCGATCTTCAGAGTATCTGTTAATTTTATTTTCCAGTAGCAGTTTAAGGGTATTCATGCAGCCACCTAAAGAAAGCTCTGCGCCTGAAATCTATTTAACAATGTCTTTTGATGTTTCACTACAGAGCAATTCTTTATAGATAAGTTATAAATATCCAGGAAAGTAGCACATTAAAAAGAAGCTACTGAAAACTTTAAGTTTCCTGGCCTTGGCATGTTTTGCTTTTGATCTGCCTGAGCACCTATTACGTTGTCAATATGAGGAGTGCACACTGACCAAGGGCAATGTATGCCCATGAATTTTTACTGACTGCGAATTTAAGTCTGCACGGGCTAAACCACACCAGCAGAATGTAAGACCTTATATGCATTTTCTGTTCTGTTCTGTACGACACGTGAGGAATGCTAATCAGCATCTGAAAGGAGACGTGGGCTTTCAAAGACGACCCACCGAAATGCAAAAGGGGGCTATATATTCCCTATCAAAAAGTCCAGTAGAACTTGAGAGTCATCTGGAAGCAAATGACTCCCACTTCTTTCCCCCTCCCGCCACTTCTAACTTAAAACACAATCATCCTCAAAGGATCAGGATCTTTCAGATTTTTTTTTTCTTTTATGGAATGAAGAACATAAAACAACAAACAAACCTAAAGGCTAAATAAACCTGAGCTGGCATTTTCCTTTCCTGCACTGAATGTCAGTATTTCAGGTTCCTCACAGTTTGGTCACCACAACAGCAGCCTGTCCCAGAAGAATACTCAATTTACGGGGGTCTTCTTGGCAGTCCTCAAATCCTGCTGGCACCGTGACCCATTTTAGTTCCTGCCTGGAAATGGATACTGAACAACTGCAGGGCTCTGAGTGACGGTGAGGGACCAGGGAGGATACAGAAGAGGGGGGTAAGGACTGCAGCACAGCCGGCCACACCGCTCTGCCTCCGAGAGGAAGCAGCTTTGAGAGAGGCAAACAGACAGGCAAGGTGTGGGGGATCGCAGAGACAAAGGAGCCGGGGAGCGGAGCGAGAGCATAAAGAGAGAAAAATGGGACAGCAAGCCTGAGATATTTCTAAGAAAGATCAGTTCTTGATCCTGAGCACAGGCAGCTTGAAAACATCCAGTGATGCAATGAGAGAAAGAGTAAGTTTATTTATTTACATTGTATTTTCATCCTAATCGGCACATCCTGCCTCCATCTAGCTGTGCCGGCTCACTTAAGGAAGCCCTGAGCCCAAGGTAACCTAACAAGGTAACAACTCACCAGGCAGTCTGTTTATTCAGCAGTAGCAATCGTTTTAACTCCAACAAGCAAAGGAGCAAAAAGGGCACGCATCCCTCATAAAATGCAAACAAAAAGAAGGGAGGAAAGCAAGAAGCATAAAGAGTTTGGATTTTAAATCTCATTTAGAGCTTGTGTAGGCTTCCCCACCACCACCACTCCCCGCCTTATGAACGCCTTTAGCATCTGTGCAAAACCTTGTCCTTGCGGTGCTGTCCCCTCGGGCACGCACATGGGCGAACTTACCCGTGAACCTGGCTGTCAGGTTGGAGACCTAAACAGCTCGGCTGTAATCTTTAATAAAAATATAAACTGTTCAGCACCTCTTCAAAAAAACAAAAGCTTCCTGCTTGCTGTGAACAAGGTCTCTTTATTAAGAGATTTACTTTTAATTTTGAACAGCTTCGCAGCATTATCCTTAGCAGAAAAAAAAAAGAGAGCCCAGAGATTTTTGAGCTATTCAGTCAACTGGCTGGTAGGGTTTCTCATTGAAATTAGCTTCTCCTAGCAGCATCACATGAGAATTGCTGGTCTGCATCTCTTCCACAAGTCATTTCACATTTTTAAAAGATGGACAAAGCGCTGATTTCATTTGATCGAAAGCAGAAAACCACAACAGTCACCAGTGCTGGCGGAGACCCTTAAGACCAGCATTTCCCAGTACTCATTGTGCTAAGGGCACTGGCTCCAAATTTCAACAGCTTAGTGTTCCACCCTTTGCTTTTTTAATGCCTTTTTAAACTTATATGGGAATAGAGTAGCAGTTCCCCCTCTCAAAAAAGTTGTCATACTAAACATGCAGAATAGCAAGCTGAATTCACCACTCAAAGTTCTTAAAATGTCACAACATTGAAGTATTTTACCAGGAGACAGAAATTTTTACTTGCTTCAAAGCCTGAAATGTAGCTTCTCTCTTTAAAAAAAAAAAAAAAAAGCTGTAAAAACCAGGACCTTTTCAAAGGAAGCAGGAAAAATACTTTTTCAAATGCTTTTTGATCCTACTTTGAATGGCAAAAGCTTATTTTCATTTAAACATTTTTCTACAGTATTGGAAACTGAAAAGAGTTTCTAAACAAAGGGGGAAAGTAAACTGCCTCATTTCATTATCTCCAGGAATAAAATGGCAAAAGCAAACAAAAAACCACCTGTGCCTTTCAACTGCACCTTTTATGTCATTGCAACACATTTCTTCAATTTCGTACAGAATATAGCAGTAACTGATTTCTCATTGCTTTCTGTCCATCTCCAAATGCATAACTTCTGTAGGGGCTGGCACCAATGCAAGCAAACATACAAATACTTGGATTTGTGATTCTGACATCAAAAACTGCATTCTGAAATTGCTATAGATTTTCTTCAGATGATATGGTTGCATATTTGAAAGGTCAGTTTGAGACTGGTGTTAAGAGGAAGGGTTTCCTGGTCCCTGGCATACTCTGTCATCCCTGCTGCCTTTTAACTCCATGATGCACCTCTTGCAAACAATTCCAGCAAATTCCCCAGAATATGACCCAAGAGCACTGCTCATAGCTAAAGAACTAAAGAACCACATTAACAACATTTTTTTTCCCCTATCAAACTTTGGAAAGCGCAAACATAGGTAGCAAAACCAATAAAGTAATTTACATATTTTCAGTGTTGGTACTGTCATTTATACTAGCAAAACTGAGGAGCTTGGCTCTAATCTGAATTTAGAAATTGCAGCAAAGAAACCAAGGCAGCTTTACACTAGTGTAAGAATGGTGCAGGATCAAAACCAAGCCTGTGGCAGTGCTCTATCGTGACATGATTTCTTTATAATGAAATATAGTGAAAGAAAATGAGCGGCACAAGAATTTTAATGCACCCCAGACACACATTTACAATGATTAAACAGATCAGTGCTTGTAAAACCCAAGGGTCCAACTTTACAAACCTTTACTCAAGCAAGCAGTTTCACTGGAATCAATGGGATTATTTGCATACGTAAGAACTATTTATCTCAGTTGAGATCTGTAGGTTTAGGCCATACATTTCTACTAAGATCTTCTATGCAGCAGAATACACAAAGTTGTATGAAGAACAGGGAGAACACTGGCACCTTGGAGTTAATTTTCATTTGTACCGGTACAGTTTTCTCCGGCCCTCTGAAGCATTTGATAGACTGGGCATGTTTCATAATTGGAAATGTTGGCAAAAATACAAATTTCCTGATGTGAAGAACTGCTACTCATGGATAATAAACAAAATCAATTCTTATTTGCATATTCAATCAGATTTCGGTTTGCATATTAAAGCATAAGATGGTAGAATTTTCACACGGTAGATGGATCCCACTCACTTATTTATGCATATATGCATCCACTAATCCTTACACATGCCAGAATCAGTCAGAAATACTCTCTTTTGCTAGGCATTCATAGCACAGAAACAGTGTCCCTGCTGCTGTTCTCAACCTTCTCTTTTCGTATAGCATATGACAGAATTCTCCCACAGCTTTCTCCCAAGACTCTGTAATAGCCCCTGTGCTCCATTAGTCTTCTTTCACTAGGCAAAGCAGTAGTTTGAATTTTTGACTCATAATTTAAAAGGGATGCTGGCAACTGTATGTGTAAAGAACAAAAAACACTGGACCAGATTTTCAAAGGAGCCTCAGCGTGGACCCCACAATTTTGCTTGTAACTGTCACTGCAAAATTGAATGTATCTCTC
Organism: Egretta garzetta; assembly: GCF_000687185.1. Lineage (NCBI taxonomy): Eukaryota > Metazoa > Chordata > Aves > Pelecaniformes > Ardeidae > Egretta > Egretta garzetta. The sequence continues at coordinate 1,851,887 of NW_009258754.1, read as the reverse complement.
ACTGTTAATGTTGAAGTGTTCTAGACTACAGCTAAAATTTGTAGATTTAGACTACACATAGCTATGTTTCACACGCATCTACTAGAAAACAGAATTCAAAAGATTTCTACAGTCCAGTACTATCAAAATATAAAATATTAATATTGAGCCATACACCATAAGTCTAACAATAAATGATAGCCCTGTAAGCTACACTTTAATGCCTGCAACATCTGTGGGACTCGAGAAGGCAATCAGCACTGAGAGCAATTAGGTAACAGGTTTGACAGTCTTGTAGCCGGTCTGACAGTCTGGATATCGAATTTGCATATAGAAGAGTGTCCTATTCAAATGTATATAATTTTGTGCATCAAATTAAAAATTCAACTGGAACCTCGTGCTTGAAACCCTAGCTAGCTGCAAACAAGCAATGTTTCCATGTAATTAAAAAATCATATGAATTATCATCAAAACTAAACCACAAATCTGCTGCAGCAGATTTTACTAGGTCAAGCACAGGGGACTGAAAACAGTAGAACTGCCCAGGGTATCTGAAATAATCAGGTATAAACAGAAATGGTATTTCACTCTCCCAGATGAGCGAAACGCAAAACTCAGCCAGCATGAAGATGAAAGCTCATATAGGATTTCTAAAGTAATGCCAGCTCTGATCAATTGAAACGTTGTTAGCAGCAGGTTAAGGAGGTATTTATTTAACAATGGGACAGAATCTAATTGACTTTGCAGGGAGAGGAGAGAGAGCAGGCACGCAAGGGAGCACCAGCTCATTCTTCTTTTTGAATCTTACACAGCCCTTTTGGGAAGGAGGCAGAAGCACAGTGGTGCACTCCCCCAGCGCAGATTTTGCCCTCTATGAACACCAAGGGCACATTTGTGACCGTGTGCAGGGTCTCCCCTCCAAAGGGCCAGGCCGCTGGCGGCCCTCGCTCTGTCCCCTCATGTCGCCCAGGGCAGCTCTGCTGTTCTGCTTCTGCAGAATGTCTCCCAGCGTCCTCACTGCATTCTGCAGCAAAGCTCTGCTCCCAGCAAAACGAGTCAAACCCTCCTCTGTTTTTCTAGCTCTAAAGAATTTAAACTACCCATATAAATAGCCAGAAAATAAGGGTTTGACCCAGTTACGCATCTTAGGGCTCCTTGCATTCATTTGCTAATACTAAATGTAATGGAAATCACAGCTTTCCTAAAAAAACAGGCAGGAGAGGAAGAGAATTTGTGTTTAGGTTCCTACCCGCTTGGTTGGTTGTCACAGTGACTGACACAGCTTGGTCCTGGCTGGGATTTTGCTTGGACACTCCATTCACTGCCCAGACTTCAAAGGTGTAGTTAGTGTGTGCCAGAAGGTCAGTGATGGAGACTTTGGTGGTTTTCAAGCCGTTCTGCTGGGGGCTGAAGTGCACACCACTGCCACAGGACCGGCAGCGGCTGAGGTCACCGGCACCACACCTCTTGCATACCACATTGTAGGAGATGTCTTCCCGACCACCTTTGTTCTGGGGGGGGCTCCACTCCAAGTTCACCGATGTCTCATTGACATTGGAAATCAGGTTCTGGGGAGCAGATGGAGGGCCTAGAAAGAAAAAGACCGCATGTTCTTAATAACTGGAAAAACCTTACATCACACCTTCAGACACAGGGTCCTGGGTGGTACTGAGCATGTGTAACTCCCAGTTAAGTCAAGGACAGTGGAGACCACACAGAATTTTACTTCTCTGTGTTCCTAATGAAGGTGAAAAATTAACTGGTAAGTCAAACTCTGACCTCTTCATCTGATGAATTAACAGTATTTTCCAGCTCTAAATGAGCTTGAAAGCCCAGTATTGCAATTAATTAAGAGACGGGTTTTTTCACTTTCACTGTTTATACTTGTTACAAAAAACTTAACATTTACGTGGTTGACATTCATTTTTCCATGATCTCCTGAGCAAAGCATCAAATGCACAAAATCCTGCTTCACTTGAGATTTTCGAGGCCCCCCATTACCTACACGCAGACTCTCATTGAAAGTTTTGCTCTCCCAGTATTTTTCTCTTAAGAACAGAAGTGCAATACTTCCCAGCCAAGTTGATGTCAGATCGCATTCAGTGAACACTGAAGCCCATCAGGCAGGGTGCTGGACATGACACTCTGGGATGCTGGAAGGAGATTTGAGTAGAAAGCCGGACACAGAACTAAGGCTTTGAAAGATGGAGAATAAAGGTTACAATAGGAGAGTGCTGGAGAATGTGAAAGAATTGGGGAGGAAAATACGGTGAGCAGCTGAAAGAAGAGCCGACACAAGAAAACCGGTCAGGAACAAGAGACCATACAGAAAGCCTGGAAATAAGGCTGAATCAGAGACACAAGGTCAGCTCTTGCACAGTGGGGACAGGAGACTTTAAGACTCATAAACAGGCTGCCAAGGAGTTCCCAGCTGGTTGCATGACAGGGGCTATGGGATCTGGGAACAACTGAAGGCAGGCTGGGGAGGACCTCCCTGGGCAGGAGCAGGGCAGAGCCAGGAGCAGGGCAGGGGTGGCAGGAGCAGAACAGGGCCCGCAGGACGCAGCTCAGCAGCCCGCTGGGACTGTAATGGTCGGCTCTGCCCGAGCAGGCAAACTGCCCGCCAGCAGTGCCCTGCCCTGCCTCCCTCTGTAACCAACCCACCAGCAGAAGTCTTATTTGTGTGCTTAAATCCCCACAGGCCCAAAACCCATAAGCACATTGAAAATGCAGAAGAGCCAATCTTGTGACTCTTAATCTAATTTCAATACAGTTGAGGTGAGACACACTTCTTCTACCCTTAAATTTAACAAGGATGATTCAGAGCAAGCCCAGGAAGGAGATGGGTATTTTATGCATCACAAAAAGCTTCACTGATGATCAAAAGGCAGCCTGTTCTGGGGTACAGCACAAGGGCGCTCTGACCACGCACACAATACTTTGGGATGGGACAGAAGGTAAATACTGTCTTGAACAGAAATGAAACAGAGTGAGAACGAAGCTTTCAAAATGCAATGATCCAAACTGGAATACAGTAAATATAGCAGTCCTTAGTAATTACTCATAGTTAAAGCTTTAAATACAAATATTATCAGCAGAAAAATACTGGAAATTATTTTGTAGAAAATCACAAGTTCAATTTTTATTCAAGACACAGGAGAGCTTGTGAAAGCTTCTGAAATTTTATCAAAATATATTTGATGCCTGGAATTCAAAAAAGTTCAACTAGATCTCTTGCCAGAAAAGGAAGGGAAAGAAAGTTCTGGCAAGTTTCATTCCAGGTTTTCTATTCGTGTTATTTGTCAAATGCTATGAAACTGGGGAGAAGAAAAAAAAAAAAAAAAAAAAAAAAAAAACCCGCACCAAAAGTTTCATTAAGTGTAAAAAAAAATA
>NW_009258754.1:1831137-1848499 GCF_000687185.1 Egretta garzetta | reverse complement strand
AAAAAAAAAAAAAAAAAAAAAAAAAGCCAGCACCAATAGTTTCATTAAGTGTATAAATAAATCAATCACAGTGGCTTATATGCCAAAGGAACAAAACCAGCCATCAGGGTAAGACAGGAACCGAATACATTATGGTGAAATTCTGCTGAAATTATGAAGTGACTTAAATGTAGCACCGAAGAGATTAAGGCGTTAAGAGGTGACTATGGTGAAGATTAATTCTGGCTGCCTCAAGTCATCAGATGCATCTAAAAGCCTGAGACCCAAGCACGCTGCGGAGGGACAAGGTTTCGAGGGCTGCATCACATCCTTGGGTCTGTGCTTGAAGCCGCCAGGAAGTAACACATGTTCAACAGGAGACAGGACTTTTATTTTAGGAGAGGCAAGTAGGTTAAGAAGAGAGTCTTAAATTACATAGAGGTCAAATGCATCTACTTATCTTCAGTACCTAAATGAAAGGCCTCTGCTGCAAGAGTAGCTGAGCAAGGATTGTTTCTCTGTGCTCACTTCAGAAATACGAAATTAATATGTTCATTTTGAAAAGAGGGAAATCCTCCCTTCCTGCCAAACCTTTGAAACAGCCTCCGAGTTAATCGGGACCGACAGGTAGAATTACTGCAAGGAGAAGAGAGAGCCCGGGCCAGCCCCTGCAACGAGGAGCCCTCCTGCCTGCCACACCACCGGGCTGCCATTCATGACTTTTATTTATACACTGGCAGCATTTAGGACTCCTAAGGACAAAACCCTTTTACTGAAAGATCAGTTACCAAACACAGTAAGAGACATTTCCTGCTCCAAAAATGCTTAGAAACTAGCAGAAAGCGAAAGAAACTGGTTTTAATTTCTGTTCAACACATGGAAACTGAGGTAGAGGGAGACATGGTGAGACAAGAAGGGCACACAAGATGTGCCTTGCACATCTGGGCATCGGTCACAACTCTCCCAAGTCTCAGCCCAGTGCCTCATCCCCAAAACTAGCTCCCCCTTCCCCCAAAAGCTGGGTTTGCCAGCTCTGCTGGGCAGGAGAAAGCGGTCTCAGCTTAGCCTGCAAATACAAGAGCCTCCTTTTCAAAAATACACTCCGAGTGCAATGAGGTGGAAGACACTCCTGAAATCATGGACTTGAGTGGCAGCACAGGAACTGCTGAGCAGAAACTCATCTAAACCCCATCTACCCTGAAACCCCCTAAACTGCCTCACACCAGGGCTCTCTCTTCAAGGCAGGCAGGTACGCAAGCTGACAAGATTCGTCCCTCCGCACTGTCAGGGAGGCAGGACAGCCTCAGTAGGCTGCGAGCCTAAGCCCATGCTGTGCAGCACAGACCTGACCTCGCCAGAGTGGCTGCAGGAGCTGGTGGGAGCCGAGGACATCTGTCCTCCCAGAGGCCATTCAGTACCTGGCAGCAGCAAGTCCTGGACAGAAACTGCTCCTGTGGGAAACAACTAGAACTTTACAGCGAGAAAAAGCAAAAGGCTTTTTCTTACAGAGCAGTCACTTGCTGCAATCACACAAGCGAGAGCATCGCCTTGGAGCAGAGCCAGGAGAGCTGAGATAAGGTTGTGCCAGTGCAAACACCTCCCCTCCCTGAGCAGCACCCGGCTCTGCCAGGGCTGCCCTTGTTTCAGGGGGATATTCGTGAAGCAAAGTACTCCACGTGAGGAACATTCATACTGCCACAGTTATGGTCTGACAGCGGTGCCTTTTAGCTCAGATACAGCAGCCCGTTTGGGGTTAAACTCAGACTTACTCTTGATGTCCATTAAGATATTTTCCAAGGCTCTAGGTCCAGTTTCACGTGGGAAAATGTGCCAGAATGAATCAAGCTCCTCAGAAGCAAAAAGTCAGTAATTAGTATGTGGGACAGGGCATTGCAGTGTCTAAACAGAGATGCAATGAAGCGGAAAACCAGGGAAGCAGATGCTTGCAGGTCACAGAGATGAGTGCACCACCTCCAGCATGAAAAGGAAGATGTGGGGGAGTCTCCAAATGGTGGGCTGACATTACAGTGAGGGGAAAAGCAATTTCTTTTCTTTCTGGAGCATAGTCATCAATGGAGCTGTTGGCACTGAGAGTGGGGGGAGTTTCAGATTGATGGGCCTGGTTTCAGATGTTGCAGCACAGGGCGTATCTGCTCCTTCAGTAGTGATTGGGATTTGCTTTGTTTCTGAAAACAGAGCCAATACCGATAGATGAGACGAAAACCCTTTCAGGGCCGTGGCAGGCTGGAAGTGCCAGCACTGTTTCAAGATGAACCTTGCAGGATCCCGCAAGAAGAGCGCCCTGCCAGCCAGATCACCTCCCTCACACAAACCCCTGGTCCTCTTGCAGGAAAATCTAGCTACAGGGCAGATAAGGAGCTGCACCACTGAAACTGGTGCCAATGTCCATGATTTTGTTCTGAACCCCATGATTTACAGCATTTTTCTTAGAACTCCTGCTGACGGAAGCATGCTATTGCATGAGCCATTTGGCACGCTGGAATCATGGAGCTAGTAGTGCCACACAGCCCCAAGAAGAAAAAAAAAAAAAATCCACACATTTTTATTTCGTGAAACAACTAATTTGAAAGTCCATTTTATGATGTTAGGAAGCCAAGTGCTCTCGCTTTCCTTGCCCAAGACAACAGAACCCTGAGAGATGGATCTGCAGAGCCGCTTGCACCTCTCCTGTCGGGGGACTGCAAAGGTGGCAGGGTTTGATGATGGGACCTGAAAGCCAGATCCCTCACCCAGCCCATTTACCACTGTGAGCAGACACGGGGAACTCCTCTGTGGGAACATAGGGAACGGAAGTTTTTAATTTTATTCCTTCCTGGGGCTCCATAAATCTTGCTTCACAATAAACCCATCAAAATCAACTGAGCCATGAAGCAAATGGAAAGGCCCTGGGTGGAGCAGTTCATTGTGTGTGTCAGGGCTGAGGGAAACACTGAAGAGTCTGTTTAGCAACAAATAATCTTTGTCAAGCTAATCTTGCTATCTTCCTCAACCCTCTTATTAGATTTACTTAAATATATTGGGCAATGCAGATTGTTTGGCTTTCTCTTGCTGCAATAAGCTATAGCCATTTTATCTATCTGTCTCCCACCTACAGACAGACAGGTCTGTCTGTCCTAAGGACAACATTGTATCCTTTGCCAAATTAATATTAAGGAAAACTAGAGGTTTTAAGGGGTTAATAGCATGAGCATTATTTGCACTACAATGACTGATGTATTTTAGCACTTTTACCACAATCTCAGGCTGCATTTTAACCTTTCATCCATCAATATTTCTCTCCCTCCCTTCCTACAAAATGCTCAAGTCCCTCTCCAGTCAGAAGCGTGCCGCACGCCGCTGCAATTCTGATAAGAGGCTTGATGAAAACAACAACAGGGGCACATATCAACACCTGACTGGCCCCCTCCTACCTTCCAGACCACAGAACACCTCCATGTGCTGCGTTACCTGTGTGCCAGCCCTCTGTGGATTGCAGGTCTCTGTGGGGATAGTTAAGGAGCCTCTGTGATTCACCCCAGGGATCAAGCCCGGTCTGAGCAGGCAGTGACTCACGCGCAGCTTCCGCAGTGAGGACCCTGTAACGAACTCGCTATCCAGGACTGAGCTAGCTCCTCTGGGGCACAGATGGCAAGGGGCCACGGCCATGAAACGAAGCAGGCTGCAGACTAACACTGGGCATAACAACATTTCATCAGTGAACTGTTTATTTGCAATTTGCGCAAAAGAATATTTTGCATTTAAATAGGCTGCTCTACACACTGAGGGACCGTCAGTCGTTGGCCCAAAGTTTGCCTGCTGTTCAGATACCATCCTGCTGAGGGAGTTACCCAAAGCCCCTTTCTTCCTGCCACCAAAGGGTAACAGTACATCTGTAGGAGGTTCAACCTAGTGGAACTGGCAAAATCGTTCTGCCAAGGAAAAAGAAAGTCTATCCTGAACACAGTGAACAATTTCAAAGGCAAATAGCACAAAGACGATTAGCTGCAACTGAGTGAATATGCCTGCTGCCCTCAGGGATCAGTGGCGGCCAGCCCTTCATGCATGCCGAAGGGAAAGTACAGGCACCAGGACCCTTGGCATGCCCAAGGACGGGGTCTGACCAGGCTGCACCAGGACTGCAAGTTCAGCACTGCGGATCTGAGGGTAGAACTGTAAGTGCACTGTGCTGGAGAACCATATTTAAATGGTTATGACAAAGGTTTTAATATCCCTGGTTTTACATCTTCCTTTTTTATTACTGATCTGCCCAGCAAGGTGCTTCTCTAAAGTCTCTGTGGGCGTATGCAGTAAATTCAATTACAGTTTTCTACAACTGGACCAGACAGACTTGTTTGACATAAAGAATAGTGTCTTCGCTAAACCAGTTAATTTAGTTCAGCAACAGCGTATGGTTAGGAGGCGTGGATTAAAGGACAGCCAAAGGAGAGGAGAAAGAAACAATTCCCAGCAAAACAGCTCCAGAGTGACTTCTTGTCCCATAAAATGACAAGAAATAAGGAGGACCCTGCAGCTTGGTTCTCTGCTGCCCCAGGTTGACAGGATGCCAGAATCCCACTTTTAGACAACTAGCAGCTCCAAATTTTGGGCAAACAGCTTTTGTTCACTAAAGATAGAGGCAAGCAGAAAAATTCTTTTTCCTTTTCTCAGTGGTCCCATGGACAAAGCACTGAAGATAAAAGTTCAGGGCTTTGGTTTGGTTTCCCATTTTATCAGACCTGACTAGCCATTATATATTATTTTCTTAGGTTGAAAAACAAAACCATCACAAAACAAACCAAAAAGCACCTCAGCACAGGGTTCTGACACTTAATGCCTTTAAAGCTAATTTAGCACTTATGAGAAACCTACTCTGATGGCACCCAAAATAAAGCGCTCTCTAGCCATGAACAGCTGCCTGCCCACACTCCTGGGTCTTAGTGTGTCCCCTGGCAGAGGGCTCCTTACCAGGAGTTCCTTTTTTTGCACCAGCTTAGTCCTCAGCTATTAGCAGTGGTAGTGGATTATTTTGGCAGGAACACTACTCATTAGCGACTAATCTGATATTATCAGTATTTGGACTGTTAACCACATCTGTTTACTACTAACCTATGATATGGTTAATATTTATCACCTGAAATATCTATCTGTGGGAGGAGATCTATTAAAAATGCAAGCTGCAACCCACACTCTCCATGGAAGTGCTAATGGAGATATTTCAAATAAATACCCTCAAGAAGGCAAGCCTTCGTTATGAGCACCCTGTCAGTCACCAGATCAGTGCATTTAAAATGTACCCTCCTTTGAAAGAAAGATGCTTTCAAAAGATATGTATGTGGCAAAGTAAGAAGCAGGATGAGGCTTTTGAGCCCTGGAAGGAGAAAATGATTAAAAAAGTAATTTACTCAGTCTGTGTGTGCACGTGTGTAAAAGCACATTTCTCTATCAGGTAACGGATGTCCCTGCAGCCAGGGCAATGGATAATTATTTTCAAGTGGGTTGTCACCCTGCATTCAGTCTGCGCTCGCCTGACAGTGTGAAATCGGAAGGAAGCTTCATTGGCAATTCCCCCCAGACATCAGAAAACCTCAAGCATGTAGAAAAGACTTTAATCTTCTTTAACCATTCCCACGCTTTCCTTGAAGAAAATATCACCTCTCTTTTTTGAGGCAGAAAAAGTAGACCTTAGATTGGTAAGGATTAAAAATTATTCTAACAAACTGTAAAAATAATACGATAACCTGCTGCAGTTTCAAGCTTTCCAAGTTCACCGTCAAACTGAAAACACCCTATAAACATACTGTTAAATGCAGCAGAGCGCCAACTATGGGTGTTTGTTAATCAAAAGTCAATCAGGCAGACCAGCAAGCTTCAATGGGCTTTGGACCGGGACTGACAAAGGATCCTCTTTATGAGCCTGCTCCAGAGACACTGACCCTCTTCATCTCCAGTGATTTCAAAGGGAACTCAGGGTATTCAGAAATCTTGAGCTAATTTGCTACATAATAAATAAGATTCATACAACTGGGAAGGTTGCTATGACTCACCGTCATTTAAGAGGAGCCTAGTATGAACCGGCCTGTTTTGAATCGGCAGCTTGGCCTTGGCGATACTACAGAGGAGCAGTTAAGTCTTTGATAAGTTACAGGAGCAGCAGCCCCTGGGAGTAAGCATCCAACTGTCTAATAGCAAGAAAACCTAACTAGAAATGCGCTATCGGAAGCGGTGAAAAGTTTAGCACATCTTCTGCTACACAAGGCCTGAAAGCCAGCTTTTGTGTACAACGCAGCAAGAATAAAGAGAGCAAATAAAGAGGTGTAAAAAAGAAAAGACCCATACAATGAACAACTCCAAAGATCTTTGTAGCATATCCACAGAGAGCAATGAAATGTCACTGGAAGTACATCAAGTACCTTTGAAGGGGCTAGCTCAAGCACTGAGAGGCAGCACGACTCTGCTAAGGGTTTTAGTCGCGTTGCCAGCCTCGCCAACGTGACCATACTGCTACTCTCTCAACAAGGCCTCGCAATGCTGTGACTGTACGGATGGCCTTTAACAGTTCTAATCAATACTCCTTAACTCGATCATGATCCTAAAATTCATCTCCCTGGAGGCAGGGCTGAGCGTGAAATAGAGAGTTTACTATTTTCAGAGTGGATGCAAAGAAGGTAATTATTAAATAATCAATGTCTTTAAACTCTTTAAATTCCCTCACTAAAATGTCTGGCAAAGTGGTGCCAGGCACCACTGTCAAGAAAAAGCCCCTTGGCTTCCTCTTTCCGTCTCACAAAGCTTCATTAAACATGTACAACTGTGGAACCGTCAATAATGTTTCAGCATGTGAGCTGTGAAGCCCTTCAGATAAGCCTTTGCTGTTGATCTTTAACCGAGAGACAAGTTACAATGTGGGGTAAACACCTGGGCTGTGTAAGTTTAGGCTCAGAAATAAAGCCCACACTTTCCTGTGACAGCTGTATATGTTGCTGCCACTAATTGCCCCTTTCAGCAGTTGTGGACAGGTCTCCTGTTGCTGTGGGCTAATTTACACAAGCACTGACAGTTCGGACAACCCTCGCTTCTTGTCTGCCTGGCTATTCCTGACCATTTATCATTACAGATTATGTGTTTTTACAACTGGTGAGACCAAAGTCAACAGTCTGCAAGATGTGACAGCCTCTTGAAATATCAGTCATCTGCTCTATTTCCACCCCCTTCTCCTTTCTGTGCACGGTTAGCATTACAACTGGGTTTTAATAAGGCAACTGATTTGGTAAACAATTCTTAATTTATTTACTCAGGCAAGACTCCTTTGACTTCAGTGGGAGTTCTGCCAAGCTAGGGATCTTGGACCAGCGCCAATGATAAAATGCCCATTTTACTGGCATGTACGACTTCCTATTGACTTGCCAAAAGAACCCTGGTTACCATCTTCACAATAGGCTTTGTTCCTTTCACTTGGAAAACAATCCAACTGATATTTCCTCTTCTCTCCAGGCTAATGGAGTTAAGCAAAGAGGCCCAGTTACCACTGGCAGCGGTGTGGGAAAACTGATGTTTGTAGGTGCCACCCCTGTGGGCTCTGGGTTTCTCTTCCAAAAACCGCCACATAAGAACATTTTGCATTGCCACATAGGCTAAGACACGTTATCACATCTACACTAATAGGCTCAGCTGCAGACAATACCACCTGTGTTCACTCAATCTTTCCAGATAAAAAGAATTCCACTGTGGATACCAGAAAGTTATCTGACAGTCTGACAGGAAAGAAATCCAACCAGAAAAAATAAGTTGTTCTATCATTGGCCCAACGACTGAATTTCTTACTCTGTTAGCCCTCTAATTTACTTCAACGACTCTACAGAACTGGGTCCTGACTAACCAAATCAAAGCCCCCACTTAATTGAGTAAATGTGTCTGTTAATTTCAAGCTCTGGCCAGAAAATCAGAAGACAGCTAATAAACAGTTGCCGTATTTAAAGGAGCAATGATTTTAAGTCGTCTGATTATAAACACACATTGTCAAATTACTCCCGTCTCTTCTCTTCGAGCCATAACCACTCCCCTTCTTATTCAAGGTTTTCTCAATTCCTTCAGCCCGTCACCACAGACGAGGGGAGACAGCCTTCTCCTTTGAGATTCCCATCACTCACAAACCTTTTCTCTCGGTCTGGCAGCGATTGATGGTCTATTTTCCCTCTGCTCTTACAACTGCCATCCTGCACCTTAAAAGGCGTTTTGACGTACTGTTTACACAAAGAACAACCTTATATGATGTTTTAAGAATAAAATAATTTACTTAAGGTATGGACATATATAAATACATGGAAAAATTATTAGGTCGTAAATTTAACTTCTGAAGATGAGAGGCTGTATTGGCATATACTTCGTATTACAGAGAACGGGCTCCAACAGCAAAGGTTAGACTGCGCAAGTATGCAAACCCTGGGAAGGAAGCACGGCAAAGCCAACACAAAGCTACCTACAACATTCTAGCCAGCATGACCACGCACTGTACCCTACTTTCTTATTCTTCTAAAAGCTAGAACAGTGATAATCAGCGTCTGTCTGGAAATTTAGAAGAGGCATGAGTTAAGTTGAATGAAAAAGAGCACATTTGTTTATTTAGAAGTCTAAGCAATCATAATAGACATATCCTCAAATAACCAGCTCCTGTGTAATTACTCATTTGCAAGCACAGTTATTAGGTAGGTAAAATCACTCTTTTTTGAAAATGCAGGTCAAATATTTATCTCTGAGATATATTAAATGCAGCACCAGATTGTGCTAGGGGCATATATTAGACTGTAACATTTACAAAATTGAAGCGTTTAGACCTTTCAGACCTTTTTTGAAGCCTTGACCTTGGAAACAAATAAGGACAGTGTTATTTTAATGTGCATTCAAATTTTAACAACACAGTCACACAGCTCTAGTGGAATCCACATTGAGTTTCCACTGTAGATTGCTCATCATTTCATTATGGTTCATTATGCCGATAACTGTCAGAAAGCATTAGAAGCAGGAGCCTTGAGTAATAGCACTGAAATGGTAATTTAAAAACAATATACTTTCTGGAGGAAATACAGCAGTGCACTAAATTCAATTAGAAGAGGCGAATGTAAAGACAAGTAAGTGACGTTTGCTGTTTGAAGTCAGGCTCTTCGATTTCTTGATAACCTAAACTGGAGAAAGCCCTTTTAAAGCAGGCACTTTTCTCTTGCATCTCACTAAATTTGCTCTCATTATCTCTAAGCTTCTCCGGTATAAACTGTCTTAAATGCAACCGTTTTAGAAATATTTCAGGCCATGCCAAAATATCAATCAATCAGTTACTGTTTGGGTGGCACAACGGACTAAATTATTCAGGGTCATTTACCAAGACAGATTTCAAGCTGGACAGTCTATGCTGGTAATCTCTCTTTTGTAAAGGGCTCCCAATTAAAAATCATTAATAATCTGAATTGAACAGACAATATAAACAATACAAAACCGTTCCATACTCACTCATAATGTGAGCATTGTTTGTTAAGAAACAGTTAGAGAACCCGACTCATTAATGGTGGGGACGCAGGACCAATGCCCATTAACTTGAGTGGGAACTGCACCTGCCTGCACCAGGCTGCAATTCACTGAGTATCTCCTTACGGAGGAGGAAGCTCAGGGATGGGGACCATGATTGAGACTGATTGTTTTCCAGCCTCATGGATTTGCATGTCGGTAAGGCAATTTATTCTCCATTAGATTGCTAACCTTATGAAAGACTCATCCTCTCAGCAAGTACTGGAAGATAATGAAGGTCAGAATAGTTGCCTTATTATTTTTGCGATGCTTTCAAAAGGGAGAGGCATCTGTGTTTTCCACAGTTTGTGCTCAAGTGTATTACAGGTCAATCATACCATCTCCATGCCCAAGCACACAGCTGAAAAGCCCACTGTGCTTCAGAGTTGAAAGTCTAAATTCCTGAGTTTGGTCAAAGCAGCAGATCCAGGGCGGCTCTGCTCCTTCATGGTGACAGACACGTTGATGATTATCCCAATGAGGCAAGCTTGAGGGAAAAGATGCATCACCAAACACATGCCTGTCAGGTTGTACTGGCCTTCCGACACAGCCCGCTCCACTGTCTCCTGTGCTGATGTCCCTCCACATTCTGCTCTTACTTGTAAGAGATTCAAGCCAGACATAACTACTCGCTATAGAAGAGCTAAAATAGAGCAGAATACTAAAACTAGAGTTCGAGTTATCTGTTTAGATCGGATACCTGGCTTGCCTGAAGGTTAGGCACAGTTTTTACAACACAACAATGCATGGAGATGGCAGAAAGTGGCATTATGGAAGGAGAAAACTCTGGAGCACCTCTGCTGACCAGCGCATCAGGAAGTAGGTGTTGCTTTTATTACTTACCATGGGAATTGCGAGAAAGGAAAAGGAAGGGGAATTCTCCAATTCCCTTTCATCCACTAGCACAATCAGGCTAATGGAAAGTCATAACAGTCTTCCTCCCCCAACCTAGAAGGCGAGATAAGTGACGAGGCCAGACAGTTTATTACTAAAGGAAATCAATAGCCAAGGGTCAAAGCTTTGCAAAAACACATCCTAAGAAGGCTGAAGTTCTTCATCTTAAAAAGTGCTTAGAAATAATAAAGAAAGGATCAATCCACAGTCCATTCCAGGTGTTCTCTCCAAATTACCCAATGTTACTTTTATTCACCTGGTCTAATAGTTCTCCAAGTGAACAGAAACCTGATTTTACAAGCCAGTGGAGCAGAGTCTATCTTTTTGCTAGAAGAATGGATCTCAGATACTGTGTTTTATTTCTTCATTAGTGCGCCGTCACACTGAGCGATTACTAAATGCAGGGCTGAATGAGAATACCAGGGTTAAAGAGAACATAATGAACAAAGAAGGTGCCTGATTATTATGGCTGTCAGCACAAGGGAATTGGGTTTGTCACCTGGTTTAACCAACTGGTAAGAACTGATTAGAGTCTGAATCCGTCTGAAAGAACCTTTGATGTTTACGCTCCCTTCTGTCTCCACATCTTGTCAGGAAAGGCAGACAAATGGGGAGCTTCTTCCGGAGGGGCTTCCTTCAGCAGAGGCCCTTAAATTCCTTCTGTCACTTGCCTCAAGCGCAAGGGCAGAAGGCTGCTTGGTGTGGGGAGCACGGTGAACAAACAGCCCCCTCAGGAGCCCCTTGCACAACGCAGAGGTGCACCATGCATGCAGGGTTGCATTTTGTGCCTGTGCAGGTACCACCATCATAGCAATGTTCAAATACTACTAAGGCAGACCTCAAAGAGGGAATATTACTGAGCACATCAGTGGGTGGGAGAGCAAAGCTGCCCCACAAGCCAGCTCAGAAATAACCTGTGTCTTCCTTCACCTTAGATCACAGAAAAAGGAGACCTTAAACTACAGCAAAATTTGAAGCTATAAAATGGGACCTCCAGCAACTATGAAATGGGGCATCTTGTTTTCCAAGACCAGCTGTCCATGGGATTGTGGTGTTGGCTTGCCTCCACATGCCGACTCCTCCTAGACTGCTGCAGAGATGAATCATAGAATCATAGAATGTTCGGGGTTGGAAGGGACCCCTAGAGGTCATCTAGTCCAACCCCCCTGCAGGAGCAGGGACACTGCTAACTAGATCAGGTTGCTCAGAGCCCTGTCCAACCTGGCCTTGAATGTTGCCAGCACGATGGCCCTTGCCTTCTCTTCTTCCCTCTTTGTATTTTCAGGGTAAAAGATCAAGGTCAGGGATTGCAACTCTGACTGACCTCCAAAGACGGTAATGGGGAAGGGTGCCAGAAGTAGGTCCAAGAATTGACAAAAAAGGGCTAAGCTTACAGGGGTACATTTTGCAATACAAGCAAACATACATATCATTTGCTCACAATTCCCCCATCTGGAAGCATTTTTCTCTCTCCTCATACTTCACTTACTGCATATACCTACTTAAATTCAACCAGTTGATTACTAATTTGATTTCAATTTGGTCAGGATATCACTCACTAGGACCAGAGCTTTATGAGAAACTTTTGCTGGTATAATGTTACTTAGGGTGTATTCCGAACAATAGTTTTATTGTTGCAAAAAGACATGTTTCCTATCAAAATGGTCAAGCTTTATATCTCCTAGTGTAAATTATATTATAAAAAGCATGTTCCTACCCACTTCAGCAAGATTTCACAATACAGTTAGACCTCCATCCCCAGTCAACATTTGGCAAGGGATATAGACCTCTCTGCTTTCCTACTAAGCAAAAGCAGGTGCTCCTGGCTATGCCCAGACCTGCTTAACCTCTCCCCAGCAAAACCCACAACTGAAAAGAGGGCAATCACTGAAGAAGAGCTGGAATCAAGGGGGAGTGGGGAATGGATGAGTGCTGGCTTAGTTATGGACATAGTTTGTTTCTGCCTTGTAAGGGAGAAATTAAGATTTAAATAAATGTGAGTCATCTCTACAAAATGAATTTGGAATATATTAAAATGTTATAAAAGAAATATCTCAGCCTTCCCTCACTCACAGACACATACACTCTCTACATAAATATACAGTTGAACTCCTAAAATCTGGAAGCATTTCCAATAGCTTTCAGGGAAAGCCACACATGGCATTGGTGAGGCCACACCTCGAATGCTGTGTTCAGGTTTGGGCCCCTCACTACAAGAAGGACATTGAGGTGCTGGAGCGTGTCCAGAGAAGGGCAACGAAGCTGATGAGGGGTCTGGAGCACAAGTCTTATGAGGAGCAGCTGAGGTAACTGGGGTTATTTATTCTGGAGAAAAGGAGGCTGAGAGGAGACCTTATCACTCCCTACAACTGCCTGAAAGGAAGGTGTAGAGAGGCGGGTGTCAGCCTCTTCTCCCAAGTAACAAGTGATAGGATGAGAAGAAATGGCCTCAAGCTGGACCAGGGTAAGTTTAGATTGGGTATCAGGAAAATTTTCTTCACTGAAAGGGTTATCAGGCACTGGAATGGGCTACCCAGGGAAGTGGCCAAGTCACCAACCCTGGAGGTATTTAAAAGACAGGTAGATGAAGTGCTTAGGGACATCATTTAGTGGTGGAAAGTAGTGGAAAGGTCTTTTCCAACCAAATTACTATGACTCCATAACATCAATATCCCCTTTCACTTTCAAACCGCTCTGCTCCTATAGAAATGAAAACTGAAGAACTGGATGATCACGATTTAGTACCAGAGCATGCCTGGAATCCCAGGTCTTTGGCTGCGTAAGCCATCAACCAACAGATAGGGCAAGGAGTTGTTCCAGCAACCCCATGGTGTGCTCAGTGTGCTACACCTCTTGTTCTCCCTGCTGAAGGCGTTTTGGTGGAACTAAAGCAAGTTCAATTTGCTGTACATAATGTATTTACTGCAAAGGATAAAATAAACCATACTTTGTGTGTTTCTTTTGTTAAGGTTTAAGATTTATTATTACCACCCCTTTCAGAGGAACACTTTTATGTTCCTAAAGGTTACCAGCTCTATTTTGAGCAAACTAGATATATAATGAGATTATAAATATTACCTATTTACCCTAGCTCACACAATTATGAGAAAAGCTTTCCCAATTTCTACAAATACCAGTATTTAAAGAGATGAAAGGTGATATGATCTACTGGAAACAGGTCCTCAGACTGTGTTTTATTTCCAACTCAGTTACTGAGGTGTGCAAATCACTCCTCTTCTTTTAAGGAAGAAATTCTTTACAATGAGGGTGGTGAAACACTGGAACAGGTTGCCCAGAGAGGTAGTGGAGGCCCCATCTCTGGCAACATTCAAGGCCAGGCTGGACGGGGCTCTGAGCAACCTGATCTAGTTAGCAGTGTCCCTGCTCCTGCAGGGGGGTTGGACTAGATGACCTCTAGGGGTCCCTTCCAACCCCGAACATTCTATGATTCTATGATTTTGCGGCTTTGTCTCCTCCCAGTCTCCCGATTTGTTTAGACTGTAAGCTCTCAAGGGTCAGTGCAACCATGTCACTGTTAGGAATTCAGGGCTCAGAACTAACGCTTTCTCTCCCAGAAATGTGATCCAAAATGCAGACTGAATCTTGCAAAAGGCTGTAAGAGCTACTGAATGCTGCTCTCAGAAGCAGGACCCTTCTTAGAGACACAGATCTCCAGGCAATATTTCCCACATACAGAGCAAAAGACAGACAGGAGAAGAAACTGATAATAAAAAGGAAAGAAACTGTTCAAAGACCAACTTACGAGTGCAGGGCATGGAGGCAGCATCATTTTCAGCTCGGAAAAAGCCCCGATCGCAGGTGCAGGAGGTAGAGCCTTCCCAGATGGAATAGCTGTGAGGCGGGCATTTGGCACAAGCAACATCTGTCGAGAGAGCCTTGTAGTATCCGATTTTGCAAGCTAGATGGAAGAACAGGAAGGGAGAGTGTTACTTGCCCAGGCTGTGATCATAAATTGCTGGCTTACTTATTCAAAATCAAGGCAGGAGACATTTCAAAGAGATCTAATGATGTCCTCTTAGCCCCAGGTGAAGAATTAACAATCGACACACTCTTAATGAGTAATCCTATGTCAGGGGATACCGATTTCTAATTCCAACAAGAGCCATTTTAAAAGCTAGCTTGGAGATGATTAAAAAAATTATACTCTTCTATTGACACTGCCAGAAAATCAGCTGCCTCTTTGTGCTTACTGTGGAGTTGCATGTTGCTTAACCCATGTCCACCTGCATTCACACACACACAGAGCGCGCATGACAAAAGGGGTGCAATTGGTTTATTCTATGACCACTTAAGGAATGGCAGCTGACAGTCAGACACTGCCAATTTTTAAGAGGGAGTGGGACAGGAACCCACTGGGATTGGCAGCGAGGCCCTCAGCCTAACAGGCCCGGAAATGGCACATCTCCCGCCCGGCAAGGCAGAATTCATCTGGCTCTTTCTCCCCAAGGGAGGAAATCAGCAATGCTCTCCCCTCCTCAAAGCCAGGGCATAGCAGTAACTGCACCAATGCCACCAGCTCCCACATGCAGTTGGCGAGCTTTTGGTGACATCATCTTCATAAATGCAATGCTTATATGGATGGCTACTTTTACATCACTTGGAAAAAACTCATTAGCATCATTAGTAACACATTTTAATAATGGCTAACAAGTATGTCATCCTAGAAATTTCCCCCTTGGCTTGAGATAAAAGCCCACCATCACCACTGGCTTTCAGCGCTACAGAGGACAGAGAAAATACACAGGCAGGCAAACGTGTAAAAAGGGAAGGTTGTTCCTAGTATTTGCTGTGTGACTCACTCTCACATCTCATCATTTATCACCCACACTACCTTTAGCATTCCCCTGCTATGCACAGGCTCCAAGACACGGGACGCAGCCCCACACACAGCCAGGGCTGACTCTCTCTGTTTCACCCTTCCCTTAGCCCCCATCATTCTTTCCTTCTTTCTCTTACGAAGCCCTCCAATGAGAAATGGAGCAGGATTTTAGTAACACATTTATAAAACAGCAAGTTACTTCGTTCTTATTAACCAAAGCCATTTATGGAATTTCCTTAACGAGTCCCAACTTTACAACGTGCCATGCACCATCTGTAAGAGCACTGTGAGATTGCTCTGCTGTTGCTCGCTGTGGCTGTCACTGGACCAGAGGATCTTACAAAAACACATTCCTCAAGTGACTATGATTTATGCTTCCAGAGTTTACATGCATCACGTTATTAGATAAGGTTCAACTTGCAAGGTGCTTTTTGGCCATGCTTCAAACGGCCTTGGGGTTTCGATTAAAATCAGAAACCACATCTTTGGCAGGAAGAATCATGGGGGTCAAGCCCAGCCTCCCCACATCAGAGACAGTTAGTCCCCGAGCACAAATACAAACCCACTGGGTATGGCCTATCAGCCGGGCAGTACACAAAGGCAACTCATGTAAAAGCTTAATTCTGCTCGGGATGTGAATTGCCCAGGAAGAAAAAAAAAAAAAAAAAAGAAAAAAAAACCACAACAAAAAAACAAACCACACTACACCATGGAAAATTACCTTTCATTTTTTGATGTGATTTGCAATATCTGGTGAGCAAGTTGTACTATTGTTACACATCCTCTTGTGCCTGGTTTAACAACAGAGGCAGTCAAGTGGCAGATTTGGATCCGAGATACCATTCCCAGTTTTCACTGACACAGCTCAGATCAGAAATAACACTGAAGCCTGTATATGACCAGGACAGACACTGACAGGAGGAATCTCGCTGCCATATATAAAGATAAGGCGTAGAAAAACAGAACACACGAGGAGACCAGGCTGACTGCTCTTATCAGCAAAATTCTCCCTATTACTCAAGGCTGTTAAAATAAAACATGCAAAACCTAACATTACTGTTAATACGAACATCGCAGTTCACAGGAATTATTAAACGAAGAGCTGTCTTTTGTATCTTCCTCGTGTTAAAATACTTAGAAGATAAGCAATGCAGTACAAAGCTGAAGATCCTGCTCAGGCTGTAACATGCTGTTGTAAAGGTAGGAAAGTGTCACAGGTAAAGATTTTTGTGACCATTCCTCCTTCTCACTTTTTTTTCTGATTCAGTGGTTTAAAAGGGAATAGATGGACACAGTGGGTACTGCAAGGTCAACAGTCTGTAATTCAAGGATTTTTTTCCCCCCTGTTCCATGCACTGTATTTTGTTTTCTACTATATTAAGCCAAGATCATTAATATTTCAAGACCTGAAGAAAGCCCTCCAATGCAGTCACTGCTCCTAAAGCACACACAGCCATTTTGCTTCAAAAATTACCTACTCCTGAACAGTTAGTTTTCTTCATTTTAGCATCCTCAGAGATTCAGGACATATCAGCATGTGGCATAAAAGGACATTAGAGAATGTGTTGCATTAAACCAGTGGTCCTTTACTGCTAAGAGCTCCATGGTACCGTGACTTAAAAACTCTAATCCCGTAAAAGCTGTTCTTAGCATGAAGTACTGCTGACACACCTATTGCAGCCAGCGCCTGTTAAGGCTACGGATGGGCTTTTTTTGAAGGTTGATGATTTAGTAGGCAAACAAGAAGCCCGTACAGAACCTGTTCCCTGAAAGTCTTCATTGCTTGCTCATGACCAATCTTCATGCGGTTGCTTTTCTAGGAAGGATTTGCTGGGTGAGACCTGGCATGAATGGCGTTCTTACACAGCTTTTGAAAGATACCATTGTAAAAAGATTAGTTCACATGTGCAATGCAAACTTTTAATTCAGTTCCTTAGCTTTGACTTAATTAGTTCTTTGTTAGTTTTTAAAAAAAAAAAAAAAAAACCAAACACGAAAAATCTTTTCTCACATCCAGATCACCCACAAACATAACAAGGTTACAATCACCTGCACTAGATCCAAGGAAAATTCTAAAACAAAAATATTTTCATA
>NW_009258754.1:1828744-1831120 GCF_000687185.1 Egretta garzetta | reverse complement strand
AACAAATCACATTGATTTTAAATGGACATCAGCATGAAATAATTATGCTGATGCCTTTGAGTTCCAATGTTAAAATCTTTTTAATTTTTATTTCTCTTAAAGTGAGACAGGATTTGTCAAACATTGCTGGTCATCACTATATGCCATTTTTTCCCTTTTTTGAATTTACCAATGTGATACATGTTAAAACTGCAAAAACTGCTCTGAAGAACTGTGGAACTTCAGTCAAGATCGGATGTAAATTTTCTCAAGCTGTTTTTCAAACTCCATTTTCCCATTAAAACCTGATTTTCAGACTCTTATGGCTTTCTCAACCAAACAAAACACCAAAAAAAAAAAAAAAAGAATGCATGTGTGGGCTGGAAAGCCTGCTTGCTCGGTCTCTCCAAATGCTGAATCTTCTATCAGAAGATTTCAGCCAGCAATTTCAGAGTGTAAAAACTCAACTTAGAGTCGATGGGGTTCTAGTCACATTCTTTTTAGTCACAGCTAAAACAAAATATATGTATTAAATAATTTTTAATTATTTTTAAATAAGCTATGCTTTTTTTCTGATTTGGAGGTAAAAAAAGCTTTAAAAAAATTACTTTTGCAAATTAAAAATTGTTTGAAAAAATCCTCCAGTGCTTGCTCTTAAATTGTTCTGTTATCCTTGTTGAAATGGCAATGAATCTGTCCATCATAGTTTGGAAAAGGCTTGACATGCTTAGTAGTTCTTTAAAAAAAAGGACAAACAAAAAAACCATAATGTGTTGCAAAGGCTTGAATAAAGAAAGAGATCCCAATCTCTTGGTTGGCAAGTTCCTAAATCATTAAACATGCAGTGCATATCTTAAAAAAAAAAAAAAAAATCTCAGCCAGCTCCAGTTCGAGGCTTTGGTGGTGCCATGGAGACAGCACTCTGCTCCTCACCCCAGGAAGGGTAAGTGAACTCGGAACCAGCAAGGGAAGAGGCCCTGGAGCCCAGCAGAGCTGGCTGAGCTCTGCATAGCAGAGGGGATGGGGAAGGTCCCAGCCCGCCCCGAGCTGACGGCCGCTGGGCAGGAGAGCTCCTGTAGCCACCACTGACCAAGGCCAGAAGAAACAGATTCTAGCAGCTGGCTCAGCCTCTGTGGAATTGGCACGGGAAGGCCAGGCTGCAGAGCCATCGCCCGACAGACCACCGTGCTCACAGCTGCACCTCCAAGTGGGCTCTGCAAGGGAAGGGCCCTCAGCCAGGACCAGCTCCGCAACCAAACACAAACCACACTCCCACTGGACCCCTCCAGTGCACCACTGGGAACATTTATTATCACAGATGAGTGCATAAAATGGCTAAAAACCTGTGAGTTAGCTGAAATTTCAGAAATGATGCATCTAATGCTTTCCATTTTCTGAAGCAGAAAAACTATCAGCTGCATAGTCATGAACATTTCAAAATTCCTTGAGATGCAATTTTGAATAAAATCTCCCTCCACACACACAACAGAGGGGAAATTTTTTTAAGTCAATAATTGTAGCCAACTTTAATGAAAGCCCCTAAATTAATATTCTTGGTGAAATGAAGGACAAAGCAAATAATTTAAGAAAAGGTATTTCAGTATCAGGCTTATAAATTTCAGTGAGAAAAGAAATTTGTGTTTAAAGACTCGAAAAAACACTTTGATAGCATATTTCATGTCTGTCATCACTGGTTACTTTTTCTACAGCTCTTCCCTGTCTGGAAATATTTTAAGCTCATGTTTTAACTGCACCCTTAGGAACAAAAAGTTACTTTTATTTTTCCCCTCTAATGTTGTTCTTATTCTTTAAGAGGACGGATTTTCTCTCTCTGATTGTAACAAAACCACATCTGCCACATATAGGCAGCATCTTCTCAGCTCTCTTTTACTGTTATTACCATTTCTGAACAGATTTTTGTGTGTTAATTATAGAACTCAATTGTTTGGATAGCCTCTTTTGATGAGCTTTCTGCCCCGCACCATGAACCCCTCCGTTATTGTACAGCTGTTTTACTTCCAAATGCTCATCAGGGTTTTCTAATTGTCAAGCTGTACCAGAGACTAGTTCTTTTGACCTAAAAGTCAAAGAAAGGGAGTCACCCTTGTCTCCCCGACATGAATACCGCAGGAGTCCCAGCGGCCCCCCTAATACCTACGAGACAATGCCTTTCCAGATCATTGCCACTACAAGCATAATTGGGTTTTGGGTGAAATGAGAAGATTTTAAATAGGATGAATTAATGAGTTTCTTGTAAAATTAAGTCGTTCTCCTGGTCCAATCTAATTACTCACTGTAATGCCCCTGAGGGTGATAAATAAAGATCCTTAGAAGCCAGGAGGGGAAGGAAAAAAAAAAAAAAAAAAAAAAAAAAAAAAAAAAAAAAAAAAAAACCTT
>NW_009258754.1:1821644-1828659 GCF_000687185.1 Egretta garzetta | reverse complement strand
CGGGGGGGGATAAAAAAAAACGTATAAAAAGCAGGGGGGGAAAGAAAAAAAAAAAAAAGGAGGGGGAGGGAAAAAAAAAAAAAAAAAAAAGCTCTTTCTCTTGAGCCTTTCCTTAAAAGTCAAATTGTAGAATTTGATGCGATGCACCAAGCGTTATTTCCAAATAACGTCAGATGCCTTTGATGTTCACACTGCAAGATCTTTGCCTCCCGTTAATAATGACTGTACGATTGCTACAAATTAAAATGAGTTCCCCATCTTTAACTCATATCTCTGATGAGAAAACCACTATTTCCACACACTAAGCATACTTCTGTTGCATGAATGACATGAGGAAACACAAACACGATCCCGCTAGGGCAAGAGCCCAGACTGACTTCAAAACACTTTTACTTCATGACTGGGTACAAACCTGGGAAGTTCAGAACAGAAATAAAGAGACCTTGGAGCACAAATGCACTATGATGCGAAATCCACACTCTGTTTAAGCCACTGAAACCGTGCATAGGTACACCTGTAGGCACACACGCAGACCTCCTGCGCAAAGCCGCAGCATAAACTGAGCGGAGGAGTTTTTCACACAGCCAATCTGAACAACCTTAAAAAACCCACATCTTTGGTTATTTTTTCCCCAGTGTAGCGGCCTTGGCTACAAGCCTGCAGCTTGCGCTGTGGTTTGTTGGGGGTTTTTTGGTTGGTTTTTGTTTTGGTTTTTTTGTTTGGTTTTGGGGGTTTTTTGGTTTTTTTTGTTTTGTTTTTTTAAATGCCGGGACTGACCCTGCGATGACAGGAGAGCTGCAGCCCTGGCAGGAGTGGAGGAGAGCACAGCTGCCCTGGACAGCCCACAGGCATGCTGGGCCGGACTGGGCTTCCTCCAACAGTTGCTGCAGCAGGGACCGGAGGTCTGGCAGCCAGTCACTGCAGGTGATGTGACCCTGCTGCTGCTCACCTCGCACCCACGTCCCTCCCAGAGCCCACCGCGAGCAGAGCGCGGCCCGGGACGTGCCCAGCCCGTGCACCAGGCGGCTTCCACTCAGCTGCCAAGAGGCTCACCTTCCTCCATCCCGCAGGCACCCAAGGCAGTGAGAGGAGAGGGGTGACAGGCACCCAGCCCCAGGAGAGCACAGGATCCCCCGGGGGCCGTCCAGAGATGAGGTCACCCCAGGCTCACCCCAGGCTGAGCTGGCACTGTCATAAGTGGCAGCCACACACCCACACACAGGGCTGTTCCCTTCCAACCCGCGCCGAGCGTGACCCTTGCAAGGTCAAAGTCCACAACCTCCAAGGAAGACCTTATCTGGCTGGATTTTTCCCAGTGAAATAATTCTAAACATTAGAAGACAGACACCAGGCATGTGGTGTCCAGCTGCACAGCACCACAGAGGCAACATCAGCCACCTGCACCCGCCCGAGCACCTACAGCAGCCATTGTGGGAGGACTCAGCTGTGCCAGCCCAAACGACCGTGGCTCTTCTGCAGATGACTGTCACAGCCCTTTTGGCTGTCAGGAAAGGCTCAGCTGCAGGCAGCGTGATGAGGAAGAGGGAGGGCAGCATCCCAAGGCATTGGCTGTACGTAGTCACAGCAGTACTCAGAAACCTTTGGCAATCCAACAGTGCACTGCTTGGTGTGCAACCACGGTGAGGTGATGAACACCTCATTGACAGGTGGCTAGATTTTTTTTTTTTTGATTCCTAGGAGACAAGAAATTCAACTGTCTACTTCAGTTTCACAAGTTAAAAAAAGTGAGGAGCAAGGAGCTAGAGAGATCTTTGGTGTGGAAATAAATCACTATCACCATCCAAGGTCTCTTCTTGAATCCTCAAGAGGTAAAGAGATGAGGCACTCACTGCTAAGTGCAAGGCACTGATTGCCACGGCTTGTCAAAGGCGGCAGGCAACGACCAAATCCCAACATCAGCCAAATCCCTCTGCACCTTTGAACACATCCCATCAGGTCCACGGACTTGTGTATGTCCACTTCTCTTAAGCGCCCCTTAACTCAGTCCTCCCCAGTAACTCTTCACTTCCACAGACTCTGCTGGACCTGGAAGGCCAGGTGGCCAATCTTAACAGTGAAAACCATGGCAAAAAAGCATTCAGTACCTCAGCCTCTTCTGTGTCCTTAGTCACTAGGTCTCCTGCCCCACTGAGTGGTGGGTCTATATTTTCCTCAGCCTTCCTTTTGGTGCCTGCAGAAGCAGGTGTCCTTGGTGTCCTTCATACCCCTCACTAGGTCCAACTCCAGCCAAGCTTTGGCTTTCCTAACTCCTCCACCGCATCCTCAGGCAATGGCTGGATTATGCAGTCCTCCTGGGTACTTGCCTTGTGTGCCTGAGCTATGCCAGGGGCTCCCTGCCCATCCACCCTGGCCTTCTGCTATACCTGCTTTGCCTAGTGCAGCTGCAATGGGCTGTTGTGTGCCTTCAGCAGCTTGTCCTTTACAACCCACCAGGTCTTCTGCACTGCCCTCCTGACAAGCAAATTCCTGAATAAGCCAAAATCTGCTCTCCTGAAGTCCAAGGCTGTAACTTTTTTTAATATACATGAAGTCCAGTGAAATAAAATGGGAGAAATTAAGAAGCTGCTAGCTCAGCAAAGGGCACAAGCACACCAGGACAGGACATCTGATATGGCAATCTGTTCAAGAGAGAGCTACAGGCACAAACAAAACCGCCAGGTGTATGATACAAGAACCAGAACGGCCTATTAATCCCAGCCAAGGAGGTCTTGTTTGCCTGGGTATCATTTTCCTGATACAGCCTCCAGAGTCAATTGCCAGGCATTTCTGCCGTGCAGCCCTGCACTTGGAGACCACATGTGGTGGGCACAGACCCCTGGCACTGCTGGCATCGTTACACTTCCAAACCCTCTCTGTAGGGACAGAGTTTGTGTTTCTGGAGTGCCACTCCTAAGCAGTATCAGTTCTCCTGCATTTTACAGAGAGAAATGCTATGCTTGTCTTCTACAAAAACTTTTCAAACTTTTATCACATACAAAAGAAATATAATTATGCTGATAACCCAATCATTTTAAAAGCTGAAACACGCTTTATCAGTCACCATTTTCTAAGGAAACTAGAGAGTCAAAAGCATAAAGAAAAAAACTAAATACATATGCAATTCATATGTTAAGTAAATTCAATAGGCATGTAGACTGAAAAGCCCAAAAACTGAAAAATAAGCTTTTATCCTTAAAAATTATTAAGAATGATTCTGAACTTTGCTACGCAGCTGATAGATCACAAGTGTTAAAAAAACCCTCTCAGAAATATACAAACTTGACAATTTCCTACTCCTGTGAATTAACAATAACAGCTTACATATACAGCACCCATCTTTGCCATACCTGTGGTATTCGGGGTGGGGGAGAAGAGTTGGAGGTAAGTTCAACATTCTCCACATCACGATTGCTACTTATCTTTGGTAGTGCCCTGATCTTGCGTTAGCACTGTCAACACCACCTGCGTAAGCTGCTTCCAGCCCCATGCTACGAGGGTCAGCTGAAAAGTCTCATCAAAACAATATAAAAGGAAAAACACACACACACACACCCCTGACAGAATATTTGCTGCATTGGGTTTCTGTCTGAAATTAAAACAAAAATTAGAAAGCTAAAAATTCAGGATCCAAGTGAAACAGTTCCTGACTGGGAAAAAAAACAAACAAAAAAACCCCAAAAAACAAAAAACAAACAAAAAACCCCAACCCACCAAAAACCCTTTCTCAGTGAGAAGTCAGCACTTTCCGCAAGGAATGAAAATCCCAACCTGCTCTGCTCTCTACAGGAAGATACTTGCTAGGACCAGCAATCGCGAGTGAAGCGGCCAGCACTCCACCAGCGGGAAACGGAAAGGACTGTTTGTCCTTGCAGTGTCTCCAGGAGGTGTCCCTTCCCTTCCAGGCAGCTGTGGGATCCAATTCAGCAGAGTCTTAAAAGCACACATAACTCCAAATTTAAGTGCTAAAGCGCTTCATTAAAATGAAGAGGGATGTACTGCTGAACTGGGGACTCAGCATCTCAATGGTTTGCATTTTTATTTTTTAAAATATTTAAACAAATTAACAGATGCCCCAGTATGATAAAGACCCCTCTTCCCAGAAATGGCAATTGAGCTGCTGTGTCCTTTTTTGGTGCGGAGAGCACTAACATTGCTAGCACGCCTGTGCAAGTGCTAAGAGAATCTTTACAATATTACTGTCTGAGTCAAGTGTTCGGAAGTTCTCCATTTCAGAGTGCTCAAGCTGTCACTGTGCTCCATCACAGACTTCATCCAACTTTGAAAGTTTAATCACCTTTATACAAGCTGTGAGATTTAAGAGATGAGTCAACTGATCAGTTTCAAATGATTACTCAATTAGAAAAACAAGTTGATGGTTTCCCTCGAACAGAAGCAGCACGAGGAGAATCACAAAACTAACAGATTTTTAAGAAGTTAAGTGGTTTTTTAAATAAAAACAAACTTCAAAAACCCTGATTTTTGTTCTTTAAGCAACCAAATTTTACAGGAAAAAAAACCACTACTAAAGTTTTACATACTCCAGTGAAAGCTGATTAATTGGCCTGAATCTCCACATTAACAAGGCCTAATCCTCTTGTCAGGAGACCTGCTTACAAGCTTCTCTCCCCAGTCGTGTAAAAGCACTGATGGGAACAGAGATCTGTATCTCAAAGCTCTGTCCAGCCAGCCTGGGATTATCTCTCATCTCCTAAATCTTAACAGCTCTGCAGAAAGGCAATTAAACTCCCAAAGTTAGATGAAGTCTGTGATAGAGCACAGTAGCAGCTTGAGCAGTTTGACATGGAAAGGCCTAACACATAGCTCTGACACTATTGTTTGAAAGGTCTGTTTGCTCCTAACACCAGCATCAGCTGAGGGTCTTGGGCTTAGAAAAAGAACGTACTCGTACAGTACTGAAAAGCATCTTGCATTATTTATAGTTATTTTAAAGGTGTTTGTATTTTATACATGCTAATGAGACGTTGCAAGGTGGCAGAAATAATTATTACATTAATACCCTTTAACGAATTGTCTATTGTCAAGAATTTGTGGATTGATCCTGCACATAAATCCTTTAATGCCGTCTCCTTTGTGCAAGTGGAATTTCACTCTGCAGCAGAACTCGGCATAGCTGTCATGTTTTCTGCTACTGTTTAAACTTGTATCATGGCTGTGATGGAGCCATGTCATGCCAGCAAACTAAAAACTACAGTGTTTTTCAGGGCTTTTTTATTCTTGGGTTAACTATGAACAGCCCAGAACAGAGTTCAAGCTCGTACCTCCAGAGCTACAGCAAGATGCCTTAATATGGTTTAATCATCATCACATCCTCTCTAAATGACTGTATGACATTATTTAAAAAAAAAAAAAAAAAGCTATTTTGGTCTCCCCAGAGAACTGCTTGACACCAAGGTTTTGGAAGATGCCTAAATATAGCCAGCTCTGGTGAGATAACAACTCTGCACTATTTTGGTCTGTTTAACAAAGATGCTGGGAACACAATGGCTTCAAACAAGCACTGCTTTGGCTCTCCCCAGCGCTACAGAAAACAGACGGAGGTGCTTCTGAGAGACTCCCATCAACATCACTGTAAAAAACTACCAATCCTCTACTAAGTAGTAAATCAATCAAAACAGTGGTGTGCCAACCATGAACCATTAAGTACTTCACACTTGATCACCCGTGACATTTTAGAGAGGGTCACACATTGATGAGTTGCTTCTCTCTTCTTTGCCCTTTGCTATTTGGAGTGCATGACCACTTTTAGTTCATTACCAATGCAAAGTTTAGCAGGAAGCTTAATTTCAACAAGAGGAAAACAGCAGCTCAATTGTTTGTCCTTTTCTCCTTAAATTTGCTCAAGCTGGATGTTTCTTTATTCTACATGGATCACACCTTTTGAGAAGCAGCGTTGGACACAGGGCGCATGCAGGCACACCCTTGTTTAAACATGGCATTTGCTACCAAAGACATTCTGAAAGTGGAAGAGGAAGACTCAACCACCCAGGATTTCTCTAGATACTTTTTCTTCCTGATTCTATCCTAGATCTGAAAATCAGGCTGAAGATCTGCTCCTCAGTGGGCTAAATTACAAACTCTCAAACATGGAGGAAGGCATCTAGAAGCCATGCTTCTACATTTGTTCTCACTTACAGCCTGATGCCTCACAACGAGGTGCGATCTTCATGGCCACAGGAGAGTCACCCAGGTCTAACTCCTGGCTCCATCACAGAAGCCAATGACAGCTTGCCTGACCTTCCTCTGGAATTCACAGACATGGTGCGTATCACAGTATTAAGAGGAAAAATCATTCATTTCCTTCCCAGCTGGCCTGGTTACCAGGTCATCTCTGTGTGGATCATGGGAGGTTCCCAGGCGTGGATAACTCTTTCTCACAGGAGTTAATGGCAGGAAAGAAGCAGGGAGCAGTGGAAGAGAAAGCAGGGCTGTTCCTTCAGGCCCCCTAATTTGAAGGGTGTAACTACACAGACACCCAGAGCATAAACTTCAATATCCCTGCCTCAGTTTATCCACTTACAAAGTGGCAATAAAATTCACAATAGATACATCTAAAAGCTGTTATGAGGCTTAATTAAGCAATAAGTGCGTATAGAGCACTTTGAGATATCCAGATAACAAGCCGCCCGTACAGGAGAGGAGGTGATTACTTCTGATGAAGCCAAATCTCCTGGCAACAACATGGCATACTCAGCAGGGACTATCCAGGGCTGCCTCAACTCTCCTTTTACAGCCTTGGTAGAGGAGGCTTGCGGAGATTGTTTACCTGTTCTTTTGCATCACAGGCTTTGGCAGGACATGCGAGAGGATGCAGAGAAATGCCTGCATGGGCTGAGCGCTCAGAGCTGTGAAATACAGTCCCTATTTAAAAATCAAAGAGCTGGGAATCTGCTCCTGTCAACAAGCCTTTCAACAGAGAAGAATAATTTAGCAAGAATAGATGAAATCTCCCACCTTAGGGTGATCTAGGTGGCTGTGAGGAGAAACGCGTTTTGGC
>NW_009258754.1:1819911-1821623 GCF_000687185.1 Egretta garzetta | reverse complement strand
AGAAGCCCTTGCAGGTGAATACCTTGGCTGTTTCAAGCTCACTTGATGCAGAGCAATAGCACGTTTATCTAGATGTTTGGAAAGTTATTAATGAGATCAGCAAATCCTTTCCATGTATAAATTATAAATCACCTTCAGCAACACCATGTAAATTATCAAGTCAAGTGAGAACATGCTTATTTATCTGTGACAGCCTTTTATCACCAATAAATAAAAGCAAGAGAAGGAATTATCTGGGGAGAAGTGTATCGCTCATAGCACTGAAGCACAATGTTAGGTCACGAACGGAAATACCAGTGCAGCAGAACCCCTGTTAAGTTGCATATCACGACATCCTGAAGGAGATGCCAGCAGTGGCACTGCGCCAATCTAGGAGGGGTAGGAAAGCAGCAGGCTTGCTGTCCGGGCTGCACTGCTGGCCCTGTTCAGGTGCACTCAGAATGGTTTCCACCACGCTGGTGCATCAGCCCTTGCTCTGCAGAGAGCCGATGTCTCCCCCAAGACTGCACTCAGTGCCTTTTCCCATCATCACACCTCCCTGCAGAGTGAAGGAAAGGCACTGGATGTGCAGAGGCTGTACTGTGGGTCCTGTTTTAGCAGCCCCAGCAAGCAAAAGGTTCAGAAAAAGAATAGCCAGGGAGATACCAGCTTTATGGGTGGCTGCTGCAAGTTCTGGATAAGAAGAATTACAATTTGAGCTGGACTTAGCTCTTAAATCCTCTCCTATTCTGAATTTACAAGACACATCATGCACTAATTCCTTTTAGCTGATGTATGGGATCTTTCTATCACGGCTGTGTCCATCATCTTTGAAGTCCAGATAACCCACAGATTTATAGCACAGCTGCTGTTCTAAGAGTGCAGGATTTGGCCCAGTTGTGCAATGCGCATATCACCTGGTAAAATTTGAAAGTATGTTTGTTTATGCAGGCAGCCACTTGATGAATGCTTTAAGCCAAGCTTCTTCAGGAGTACTGCAGAAAGTCTCCCTTTGTATGAAAAGGTACATAAAAAAATATATGATATTAAATAAAATCCTGGGGAAAAGAATTGGAGAAGCTGATATTAGGCATGAACAAGAACAGTTGTGATAGGACTCTTCTCCCCCAGCTTAGCCCTTGCCAGGCAACTGCAGGGAGGTTCTCAGCAGACACACCAGTGAGCCAGTAGAAATGATTAATTAGGAGAGCAGTGGCAGGGACCCTCTGGCTCACTCCAGGTGAAGCATCCAGAGTATGAGTCCACCTGTACTGGAGCAAAACCAAACACGGTGGAGGTGCCTATTGCTCCTGTGGGAGATGGAGCTCACCCTCCAGCCACTGCAGGAAGGACATAAAACCAAGGTATGAGAATGCCGTTTCAAGACAAGACTAGCTCCAGCACAAGAAACGAGCCTGCAGCTGACCCAACCACTAAAGCAAATTAAGATTTCTCAGGTGGCTGAGTTAATGCTAGCCAGCACTGATGAACAAATGATGGGTTTCTTCCCTCTCTCCATGCAGATCCCTGGAGGCCAGTCCTGTCCCTGGCAGGGGCAGCTGATGAGCAGTCCCCAGTGGGGCTTTGCCACATCACCCCGAGCCTCCCGCACCCCTGGCTGCTGCAGCAGGTACCCAGAGGGCGGGGATGCAGGTCAGGAGACAGCCCAGCCTGCAGAGCCTTTACCCAGGCAATGGTGACACACATGAAGAAAAGCTTCCTTAATTCCTGCT
>NW_009258754.1:1819409-1819793 GCF_000687185.1 Egretta garzetta | reverse complement strand
TGTCACACAGCTGCTAATTAGGAGAAAGTGACAAAACAGACACAATTTTGCTTCTAATCTGGAAAAGCATCCGTCTCTGACAAAATATTGGCAAATAAACCTAACAGTAACACCCTATTTTGGCTCAGAGGCCCTCACGGCTGACATGATAGAGCTATTTATTCAAATATCTACATGATACGTAAATTAGTGCACGATAATAAACAAAGAAATTAATTGTGGTAACCACGGAGCTCTTTAGAAATGGCCAAAAGCACCACTGACTTCAGTCCAGGCCACAAAAATTTACTCTAGCGAAGAAATCTGGCGCTAAGTCTCACCGAGGCTTCACAGGCTCTGGAGCTCGCGTGTGACTCACGTCGGCCTCGATCACCCACGCTCTTC